>NC_028355.1:11602289-11636091 GCF_000741045.1 Vigna radiata var. radiata
ATTATATTGTGTCTAGGTTACTCTAATTATCATGATTATATTGTGTCTAGGTTACTCTAATTATCATGTACTCTTATATCAATTTATTTTTATAAATAGAAGATTATGAGAGGGATCAATCAAGCCCTCTAGAATTATTTTACAGTTTAATTCTCAAGAGCTTCAATAGTTTATAATTTTTATAATAAAAAAGGCTTTGGAACCTCACAAAGCTGAACATCTTGAGTAGCTGACTGATAGTTCTTTTTCAAACTTCCTGCGTTGGGCAGGGATTTCTGAAGTCATTTTTTTAACTTCTCCCGAACACCCTTCCTCCTATCACCCCGCGGGGATTTCTGAAGTCATTTTTCTGACTTCCCCCGAACACCCTTCCTCCTAACACCCCACGGGGATTTCTGAAGTCATTTTTCTGACTTCCCCCAGAACACCCTTCCTCCTAACACCTCACGGGGATTTCTGAAGTCATTTTTCTGACTTCCCTCTTTCCTCCTAACACCCCACGGGAATTTCTGAAGTCATTTTTCTAACTTCCCCCGAACGTTTTTGAGACAAGAGTCATTTTGCTGACTTCTTGCATTGGGCGAGGATTTCTAAAGTCATTTTTCTGACTTCCTCCCAAACACCCTTCCTCCTAACCGTTCCGACCATATGAATTTATAGTGAGTTCATCACTAGGTGACTAAGCAGCTTTGCGCGTAAGATCCTTTCACCTGTACTTACGATAATAATTCGAATTCAAATGATAAAAAAAAGAAAAAAATAATGTAGCCAATCAGATTGACATCAAAATAGTTCGAAAAAGAAAAAAAATAATGTAACCAATCAGATTAACATCAAAATAGCTCGTTATGAGGCCAGTCGGCCAATCAAGTGAGACCGTGCGGTTTCCATCAATTCCACGTACCCTCCTCAATTATACACTCTAGGCTTCTCTCTCCACCAGACCCCACAACACGTTCATCATTACCCCCTCTCCAGCGCTCTTCACACCGCCATCGCCACGCTCATCGCCTTTCTCCTATTCACCATGTTCCTTGCCGACACGCTGTCCAGTGGCATCATCCCGAAAACCAGCACGCCACTTCTTTCTCCCTTCTTCCCTCCCACGTCGTACTCCTTCTCTTCCGCCACCTCCGTCGCAAACGCCTTATACGCCGTCGTCGCCGCTCCGGCCAAACTACTGTCGACACCCAGTCCGCACAAAACGCGTTTTCTCTGTCACCCTTCAAACCTGCAGAGGAGAAAAACCCCCAAATCAAGGTCGACCGTCAACCTTCGCCGTTGCCACTGGAGCGCAGTGTGTTCGTCTCCATCCTCACGTCTCAAAACCTGCGAGGCAAAACCTGAAACGCGAACACCAAATACGGGATCGAGAATTCCAAGCTATCACCTCCCCATATTTAGATCGGAAACCACCGCGATTTGCCACCAACACCACTGCATAACCTGGAGCCACCTCCTTCCTCCCGCACCCTACGTCATCAATGCAACATTAGTGCAAGAAGTCACCTCTCGCACCTGCAACAGAGGTTAAGGCCATTTCGGAGTGGAAGCAACATGAGGGTCCTTGGCTTTTCAGAAAGTCCCTGCAACCATTGGATTGATTTCGTTCAAAGGAGAGAGGGTTGCTGTCCATCCCTGCTTCCTTCTTTCTTTGATAATATATCCTTTTTTTTATTAAAGTTTAAGAAAAAAGTAATTATCTTTCCCAGGGGAGAAAAAACTGTGAGGCTTGAATTTCAACTTTAGGAACTCTCCTTTGGAGGCCACATGCTTCATCGACGAGCAGAAACAATTTCTTGAGACCAGCAATAAGGTGAATAATCTTCCTCCCTTGAGATACAACTTCTGTTTTTTCTTCATTCAATAAAATGGTTACGTGGGCAACCTTGCTCCTTCAACATAAATTCTCACTAGAAACCCATCAAAATTAAGGCGGAGATGGTAATATAATATTTTATATGCCTTCTCTTGGTTCAATAAACAAATTAAATATTAATAAAGTTTATTTATAATATAACAAAGTTGAAATTTGCTGAAGAAATTGACTCATGTGTTTCTAACACTTCCCCGACAACTAAAAGGTAATTATTATATGATTCTCATCAAGAGAAAGAAAAACAAGTGTCACGGAATCGAAATAATGGAGGTAATTATTACCAATCAATAATCACGGATAATGCTCCAAACTAATTCTTAGATTTTTTATTACTTTATTTTTATATAGAAATATTCATATTTCAAAAGTACTTATCTTCTCAATAAAAACTTCACGTGAAGATGACGATTCATACTTCGTTTTGTTGAAAATTCCCGATACTGATTTAAAGTGGTAATGTCAAGACCGAGCGTTCGTATTGGATCCTTGTGATTTCAATGGGACGCCGCTCGGCCCCACGGTGGGCGTCAAAATGTTTCGGTAACATTTGTCTAGGGTCGGTCGTTCTTCCTTGTTGTGCTCAGATCGTCCAATTCTTCATGTAATCCTTCCCGATTGGGGGTTGACCTGCAGAAGACACGCTCAAGTCAGACATGTTTCACAGAGAGGTCAATATTTTTATTAGGATAGATTCAGATCATCGTACCTGGACATCATTTGTATACTTATAAGGCTTGTGACAACCAACTCCATTGATTAGTCATTAGTGTAATATATTTTAGGTAATCAAACCCAATAATTGATCATTAATACCAGATAATTGTCCATGAATGACCATTAACTCCGACCGGTATATTTCATATAGTACAGTTCCTGTTTTTAAAAATGGAAATCTTTGATCTCTAAGTTATAAAAAAATATATCAAATGAGTCCTTTTTTGACTTGAAATATTGTTTTTGGTTGTTTCTTAACAATTGTTACATCTTTAGATTGCTCTGATTTATTTCTTAATAATAACAACACTTTATATTGCTATTTGTACTTTGACCATGAACATAAAAAAATGACTTATTTGATACATTTTTTATAACTTAGGAACCAAAGGTTTATATTTTTAAGAACGGGGACTAAACTGAACATTCGCTCATAACTTAAGGAAAAAAAAGGTTTAAACCAAATTAAAAAGTATGATTAAATGAATATTGAAATCTTACAAGTAAACTTCATAATTCTTTTCGAATGTGATTATTGTAAGGACATGCACCCTACACCTATCATTGCATGCACGTAATTTATTGTCAAAAAATTATTATAAATGATTGTTAACATAACGAAGTCTTTTTAAATTTATGACGGACACGATAAAGTTGTGTTAAGTGTCGACGGTATGGAAATCCATTGTATAGTAATTTGATTATTGATCGATTGATACATTAAATTGGTCTCATACACTCAATGTACCAATTTGATCATGTAAGACCTGACCCTTGCTGTCACCCGTGAGCATATATCCATCAATTTTTAGGTTGTCTTTTATACAAAATTTTCAAATGGAATAGTATAATATATAATATATATATACACACACGTCAATGACCAACTGTTTGTTTTCAAACTTGCATCTGAGACATTCCACTTTCTCCACCACTTTAACAAATTTTCAATGTGTAAATAGTAAAAAGCAATAACATAATCAATACAAAAGCCGAACATTTGAATAATGAAAGAAGCACATTACATCATCTTTCTCCACCATTTCAATCGCATCTTTTTTTCCTTCTCATTCTATTTATCTTAATTCCACCTTAGAACATAATTTTTTTAAGAAAGTAGTCAAATCATTGAATAGCCAAAGTGAGGGGAGTTAACCTTTTTATGTTCATGCTTTATTGTTTACTTGTTTTTATCTTTGTGTATACTTGTTCTCTTGCTTCATGCCTAATATTGACAAGGGCCATTGATGTTTAATGATGAGGCCTGGTGAGTTGCAAATTGTGTTTCAAAATTGATTACTATTGAAATTGTTGATTGAACTAAACAAGAGAACAAACTTAAGGCAACTCTCTTCTAAGAAGTTGGAAAGACTCAATAGAATATTATGTCTTTAGATATATACATACCGATATGAGTGACATATATGTCTATATGTTTGTCTGAATCTCGTCATATCTATCTAGGGTAAAATTCTTCCAACTAGAGATACGATGCACCTTTATAAATCCTTCTACAAAGACATACTTGTTAACGAAAGTATGTTGAGATATGTGTTGATTGAAGTGCGAGTGTGAGCTTCTGTGATGAAAACCCATTTTAGATTTTAGTGTAATAGTGTTTAGAATTAAGAAAATTCAAGAAAGACTTTCACTAGACGTTAAAATAACCAAATAATTATCTAGATGTAAAAGTGTATTTCCATATATACACAAAAGAAGAGGGGAGTCAATTAAACAAAATAGAAAACACAAGTTAAAAAGTAAAGAAAATGAATGTGACATATAAAGAACAAAACGAACAAGAACATAATATTAAATTAAATGAAGTAAAAGATGGAAGATAAGATAAGGGAATGGAAAGAGTTGTTGGCATGCCACTTGAGGTACTAAACCACCCAAGATCAGTGAAGTTATTGTTACTTGAGTCTAGAAACTGAAAATAAGATTTAGAGAAAAAAGACACTCAAGAAGAGATCTCTATCACAAATGCTGAAATATAGAAGTCTATACTAAAAGTATTCAACCTTTTACAAGAAGTAAAAGTCTCCTTATATAAATAATAAGAAGGACCTCCTAGCAAATAAACAAAAGAAGGGCTTCTAGAAGATTGGTCATCCTAAAAGTGAGAGCCCAAAGGTGACCTAGCTGCACGCATTTGCTTTCCAAGCAATCCATGCGGTCATTAACCTTATAGATGGTCAACCTTGTCTTTTCCAAGTTCTCTTGGATGCTCCTCTCTTCATGGGCCAAGCCCACAACTCCTTTCCTCTCCAAAAAGGGCATAGACCTCCAACAAGGTGCTAATAGCAAAGCTTACAAAACAAATGAGCAAAGGAAAGCTAACACAACTAAACACAAAGAGAAATAATAAATAAAGTCAAAGAATAGATGAAATAGATGTCTCCTTTCTTGTCATGCGCCTAGTAATCCTCCTAGGAAATGTCTCATAAGGAGTCATGGACTCATCATTGTGCCTCTAGATTGGTTATGGGCCTCTTGAGCACCAACGAATGGCAGTATATTAGATCCCAAGGGTTCCTCACTCCCATTTTTTTTTCATTAGTGTGTTTTCCTCTCTTAGGTTTTGTTCATTTGAATGGATTTGAGGGAGAGTAATTGAGTAAATTTGACAGGATTTGAAGATAATTTTTGTTGTTGTTTATTTGAGTGAATTTGAAGGTAAACGAGAGTGGATTTGGAAGTAAAATTTGTAGGAATTAGTGTAGGATTTAATTTATGTGACAGATTAAAAAAATTTACTTCCAAATTCACTCTCAATTATCTCCAAATTTATTCAAATAAACAACAAAAGAAATTATCTTCAAATCCTCTCAAATCCACTCAATTACTCTCCCTCAAATCCACTCAAGTGAACAAGCCCTTAATGCATTCATCTCCTCAGTAATCTTTCTCATTTGAATTTTTAGTACTCTGTAAAATTCTACCAATAAGGTTGTTCAGTCTACGTTGTTCTCCATGTTTCCTCCGGGAGAGGTACTTTGTTGTTCGTCATGTTGTGCATAATAATTGTATTGCATGATCATCCGGTCAATTACAGACTAACCTATAGACTAACGATCAATCTTCATTCAAATCATCCAACGAGCCACCAATGAGACCAATCAACTTAGAAGCAAATTAGTCACCCATGAATCAACACGATTAATCTTAATATTGATCAACTTAGAAAAAAGTATGATTATTCACAATTAGGTCATGATTAGGTCATTGTTAATTAAAAATTTCACTCTGAAATCTATAAATACAAATTTAAGATAAAGAGTTAGGTGACTTACATTTATTATAATATTAATTTTTAACCGTCAATGTTCTATTAACTTTAACATCGAAGTACATGTTTTGTAGGTACCCTTCAAATGATTTGGACGAGTAGTTAGAGCCAATACTTGGACTTCACGACAACTTTCAAATCTTGGACGACTCGTGAGAGTTTAGACATTTGACTTTGATCTCATGCCCAAAATAGTAACCATGTGGTCTTAGAGAGAGTATTACTCGACTCTAGGAAGAGCACCAAAATATTCTTAAACTGCCAAAATAACCTTCATAAGACCATATATTTTCTATAGGTTCATTGGTGTATATGGAAGTCTTCAGTTCACGGATACTTAGACTGTGGTCTGTGTTGTCTTGATCTTGGCATAAGGGTTTCGGTTTCAGAGCTAGAGTACTTACTTCTATGTTCAAGTAAGTGTATGTGGATTGCGGTTACTATTCTAAAATGGACAATAGTATCGATGGTGCATCCCTTGGGGTAACTATTTAGTTGTACTATTTTTTAATGGGTTTTTACCTTGCAGCTTAACTGAGGTGATTAGTTTTAAGTGGGCATTATTGCTTAATTAGCTATGAATTCATCACTTGTATAATGTCATTATGGGCTGGTGATCGGTCTCGGCATCTGAACTCAGTTGTCGGCGTAAACATTATCGATGGTAAGGACTGTATAACATATTGACCTTCTCAGTTGATGCCAATCCTAGGTAGTCTTGATCTCTTACTACGTTGTGTTGTGCCTAGAGGTTTTCAGCTGTCGGGATCATACAAGACAGTTATTTTTGAAAATAATTAGCTTATAAGTTACTCTTTATTGATATATCATAATCAACGAAAAATATGAACGTTAAGATTTTCAGTATAGCAATATTTAGCTTGGTAACACATGTTCTTTGAATTTCTGATCGCATATATGGCAATAAATTTTGAGCTGAAGACGAAGAGAACGTACGTTCATTATCTGAAATAAAAAAGCAGTCTACAAATTGATCCAGGAGCTTCTAATCCATGCAGAATTTAACTATAGTTTTTTTAGTTACATAAATTAGCTTTCCTTTAAGGTTTCTCCCTTAAGAAAATATCTTCTTTAATTACTACTGAGACTGAGACTGAATTATTGAACCAAGACAGGCTTAGGCGTGTCCAAAGTGAACCCACTGAGACATGCTTGGAATTCCACCATTGACAACCGTGAGCATGTAGTAACCAGAAGGTGCAACAAGGGATGATGGTGGGGCTTCCAAGACTGCAACCACCCACCCATCACCACTTCTCTCCAAGCTCCTGCACCTCAGCTTCAGCATCCTCTGATTCATGGCAAAAGAATGAGTGGTAAATGGTGGTGCATAGGCACTGAACACCATCTCGTTGTTAGGCCTCCTCATTAGGAAGAACCTAACTCTAAACTCTTTCCCATACTCAATTGCATGGCTGGCACCACCATATTCTATGGTCAAGTTATTAGGCCTCAAGCTATGGTACCTCCTTTCCATATAGTGTGGAACAAATGCTTGAAGTCTTAGTTCAGTTGGGTATGCCACATTGTGAAAAATGTACCTCCCATGAGGGTTACTACCCGCAACCAAGACCCTCCCATCAGGAAGAAGAGTTGCCGATGAGTGATACATTCTTGCTATCTTGGTGGACATAAGGACTCTGAACCTTGCTCCAAGTCTTTTTTTAGGGCTATAGAGAAAAGGTTCAAGAGAAGCGTTTCTAGCATTGTCATATCCCGCAGACCCTCGTTCAGCACCATTTATGATTAGGATGTCACCTATAGGGAGAATCACCATGTCATTTAAGAGACGTGGCTTCGGCATCTGCTCCATATTCCACTTGTTCTTCTCTCCTGTGATCACCATTCTTCCACATGATCTTAACCCTTCCAAGAATCTACGCCTAGCGGCAGCTGTAAAGGCTCCAGTGGATGAACCACCACACACCATAACTTCCACCTTTTGGAAGTTGTCTCTGTGGTCCAATGGGAGTATCACAGATGAGCCTGAGCTTGGATAGTTTCTCGACCCTTCTCCTGGAATCCGAGGGAAGGTCTTGATCACTCTGTTTCTTCTCAAGTTGAGTAGGATGGAATCGCGGTTGGCGAAAATGAACAAGTTTCCGTCTGATGAAAGGTGGAGAAAGGGGTATAGGTTGTTCCCTCCTTCATTCCTGTCATTGGTTTGGTGCAAGAATGGAAGGTCAAAGGATTTTTCTCCAGGACTAATTTTTGGTACAAATTCATATGTGAAAGTTCTTCTTCCACCAACAACCACCACCCTATCATGTTCTGGTAGCAGCTGACTAGAAGCATACCACCTCATATCAGATAGCGTTTTCTTTGATTGTATCCAGTTACATTGGTCATTCCCACAGGGCCTAAAGAATCTGACACGTTTAGCACCTCTTTCATTTCCGCCTACTTGTAAAAGAGTACCATTGCTCAGGAATGAACCAGAGGAACACCAGGGATCAGTATCAAGCCACAGAGGCCTCACTTTATTGGTACTAATGTCATACTCTACAGAATGAGCATAGCATGTGGAGTCCATCATATCATGCCTGCTTCTGCTGCACGTGCTTCCATGGAAGCGTCTGCGAAGTTTGTAACCAGAAGGGCCAGCTCCAGTTTGATCGAACATTACGACTGTGTTTTTGTAGGTTAAGGCCAGATGCATGCCAACCACGCCAGTGCTGTTAAGCAGCAGTTGCCACTGCCCTCTTCTCCCCTCAGACGGTGTCATGTTGGCACCATCGCTGAATCCAACACAAATCAAGATAAATAGGACTGTGATCATGATTTTACTGCAAGATATGAAGAACAATGTTGAAGGTGATGGTTATTAGATTCGAAGGGAGTGTCCTTTTGTAGTTCTGCGTTTTGCTTGGAGCCGACATACTAGGCACTCATGCACTTGAAATGGTGCAGTCATTTTGGCTAAAGTTCAGTGAATCTTGAAATAACACTTTTTTATGCATCACAATCTTTCCGTATGATATTTTTTAAAGAGAGATAATATGGTAATTGTTCTTTAAAATATAAAGAGAAGGACATCTTAATATCTTCTATTATTTTAGAAAGAGAAATGATATTTTTACAAGTAATTTTTTTTTATATTAATTTTAAATTACAGTTTTTTATTTTATTTATTTATTTTTAAATTAGCATTACTTTTTTTAAGAAATATAAAAAATTATCTTATTAATTTTTTTAGAAATATAAAAATTTATTTTATCATTTTATTTTTCATAATGTGTGATATTACCTTACCATTACTAAAAATAGATACATATCTGGAACAGTTTTTCTTAGGAAAGAGTATCATATCAATTTTTTTTTTAATTTCTTAAAGGTTTAAACCTCTTTTTGGTCCCTAAGTTATAAGCGGATGTTCAGTTTAGTTTCCGTTTTTAAAAATGTAAATCTTTGGTCCCTAAGTTATAAAAAATGTATCAAATGAGTCCTTTTTTGACTTGAAATACTGTTTTTGGTGTTTTCTTAACCACTGTTACATCTTTAGATTGCTTTGATTTGTTTCTTAATAATAGGTTTAAACCTCTTTTTGGTCCCTATGTTATAAGCGGATGTTAAGTTTAGTCCCCGTTTTTTAAAATGTAAATCTTTGGTCCCTAAGTTATAAAAAATGTATCAAATGAGTCCTTTTTTGACTTGAAATACTGTTTTTGGTNNTTTCTTAACAACTGTTACATCTTTAGATTGCTCTGATTTGTTTCTTAATAATAACAACACTTTAGATTGCTCTTTGTACTTTGACCATGAACATAAAAAAAGGACTCATTTGATACATTTTTTATAACTTAAGAACCAAAGGTTTACATTTTTAAAAGCGAGGACTAAATTGAACATCCGCTCATAACTTAGGGACCAAAAAGAGGTTTAAACCTTAATAATAACAGCACTTTAGATTGCTCTTTGTACTTTGACCATGAACATCAAAAAAGGACTCATTTGATACATTTTTTATAACTTAAGAACCAAAGGTTTACATTTTTAAAAGCGGAGACTAAATTGAACATTAGCTCATAACTTAGGGACCAAAAAGAGGTTTAAACCTTTCTTAAAAGATAAAAAAAAAAGATAAAGTTAAATTTGAAATAAAAATATAGTGCTTTTATACAGTTAAAATATTATAGTTTTTTTTAATAGAAAAATATGATAGGTAAAATTTAAACTTATCAAAAGTAGTCATCACTAAAAAAAACTTTTGATTAGACATTTAGCGTCTAATCTAATTTTAACGTCATTTTGGGAGACATTAAATTGACATCGGATTAGCACATCACTAAATTATATATATTATGCATTTCAAGTCTTAAGTATACTAAAGAATCTAAAAAGCAATCCAAAACTTAAACTATCAAAAGTAAACTAATTAACGTATTCAACAAGGTTTAAACTCTCAGATGATCCTGATATTTATTGAGGAATCTCAAGTGGGTCTTCTTGTTGAAAACAGTCTCAATTAGGTCCTAAATTTTGAAAAATTGTAACAACTAAGTCCTTTCCGTTAACTGTTGAAAGACAGCGATAATAGATGCTGACGTGTTGCACAACTAATATGCTGATGTAAAAGTGTTTTATTATGTTAATTTTTTATTTAAATTAAAGGATTTTGGCAAGTCAAACTTAATTGGTTTATGTTAAAATAATATATTAGGGATTTAGTTTTCTTCATATTAGGGCTTTCTAAACTAAACAAGGTTAGAGAAAGAGAGAATTGAAAAGATAATTAGGGATTTGATAACTAAGCACAAGAAGCCGACGGTGGACGAAAAGCCAAATTCCTTGTAGATGGAAACGACGTCGTGGCAGACGTCGTGGCAGACGGCGAAGGCACGAAAGTTGTTGGTGCAGTGAAGGGAGAGGAGTTGGTGGAGGGAGCGGGCTTCAAAAAAAAGTTTGGCACGGGTGAGAATGTCAAAAAGGAGGCAGAAGGAGGTGGTGCGGGGACGGTATAATGTGGCTATTAGGCAGCGATTTGGAAGAATGTGAGGGCAGCGGTGGAGGCGGCGTAGAAGGCCATTGGTGAGGGGGTCTGAGAAGGGGAAGCGGAGGCCGTTGAGGGTGGCAGGGCGGCGTAGGAGGAGGAGGCGGGAGATGCGGTCGAGGAGGTCGGGGGAAGGAGGTTTGAAATTTGAATTGGAATGTTGAGGAAAGTTCTCGAGAAGGAATGGAGAGATATGGAATGTTCTATGTAAGGGGAAGGAAAGGAAAATGGGTTTACGACGAAGAGGGAACATTTGAGTAGCGGTAACTTCCTCGAAGGCATGAGTTGCTAATGTCGGACGTTAAATTTGTGATCTGGTTCTTGTTGAGTGTGTGGTAATTGAGGGAGAAAGGAGAAGGAATAGAGGCTGAATGTGAAGATTCAGTGAAGAGGTGAACGATGATGATTGGTTGGAGGGAAGAAGAAGCACTGCCGCCACAATGACTACCACCACTTAACAGGGAAAATATAGTAGAGACTTGTTTGTTGCAGAGTGATGCGAAAGGGTAGGCGAAATATTTTCAAATTTAAACCAACAAAAATTTATAATACATATTTGAGAAAAAAATTTATTTCCCCGTAATAAGATCATACAGATCAACAGGTTTATTTTGCAACACGTCAACAGCTCTTGACGTCGTTTCTGACCACTTAATGGAAAAGTGCTTAATTGTTACGATTTTAGAAAATTTAGGACCCAATTAAGACTGTTTTCAACCAGAAGACCCACTTGAGATTTCTCAACAAATATGAGCATCATCCGAAGGTTTAAACCTATTCAACAACAATAAAATTGTTCCTAAAAGGACGGCCATGGGTCTTAAATCCATCTCTGCAGGAGATAAGTTGCCCACTCTTGTTGGACCTTCCTAATTATGTCATCTGATATAGGAGATGTATTCTTGAAGCGCTGCAAAATTAACTCATATTCATTATGTTTGCAAATGTTCAAAGCTGAATTTGATTTGTAATGTATGAAAGGTAAGTATCATTACCTCAACCCAGTCATTTGTAATTTTTGCCCGAATGATAGTTTTAATCCAACTCATGACATAGTAGTCACATTCCCATGAATCTAGCTGCTTGTTACACTAGAATGACAAACTAATAGTCACACATGTATATCATACAATAACATAGAAAATGAATAAGTATAAATGAGTTACAACATTTGGATACAGGATTTGAACTAGCTGACCTCTGGATTTACCCATAACTCTATTTACATTGAAAAGATAGGGTAATATTAATATAAATATATTCATCATAAAAATCATTTCAACATGTTAATGTAACATTTGAAACATAAAAAGAGAAACACTTACGCTTGTAGCATGGATTTCAAGTCATTTTTCATCCTCCTGTGCAGGGAACAAAAGCATAGAATTGTGCATTGTCTTTGAATGATGACCATTAGTTGCCAATGAAACTTATTATGAATCACGAGTAGTTAGTGGACTAATTAAGTAAATTTTAATCAAATTTTACATTTTGAAACACATACCCATCATGTATGGTGCAAGGTATATGTCTTTTTTAGACTCAGTCATCCATGTTTGCAAATAATTTTGTTTGGTCTCAAGTGTGTTACTAGAAGCTTGAATAATCTGAGGTTCAATAAATTCGTACATGGAAGACCGACCTTGGTCCACAATGATTGTGCCCATGTACCTATAACAAGAAAGTTTAGTTGTTATAAATTAACAATCTAAATATAATTAGTATAGAAGACAATGAAATATCTTACATGCACCATAGTTGAAGGATTGAAATATCCAACATTCTGTCTCCCCTAATGATCTCCAGTGCATCATTTAAATTGATATATACTGGCACATCGCACTAGAGGTCAAATATTCTTAAATCCCATTATAATTCTATTGGTCCTTTGGACAACTTGGGTAATTTTGCCATGAGCTTTGTTAGAGGATCATCCTTTGCTTTTGTCATGTCACCATCCTCATGTATCTTAGGCTGCTACATGGGCTACTTCTCAAGACGTACGAACTAAAATAAATATTTTCAAAGTAATAAATCAATTGAATGCAATTAAACATAAAAATACTAATAATAGAAATATAATGCATGTGGTGTGACAATGTGTGGTATGATCAATGCTTTAGGCCAGGCTATAAATGTGCCTATGGCTTCCTCCACAAAATGAATTTCTTAAGTCGGTACAGACACCTGAGCGTGAGGATCATGAACTTCATCAGTCGTCACACGAGTACGATAGGGTAATAAGGGAGTAACTTGAATAGTATGCCCTCCTTCAAGTACTCGTCCAACAGCCACTACGCGTGGGGGATCCTTATCAACCAACAACTCGTACTGACCATTGAAGTCAGTAGGCTCTACAACAGAACATGATCCTCTTATGCTCACCTGAGGTATTGTTGGAGCTTTAGTGGGCAACCACATGGTGCCTTGGGTCATGGAATGCAACTTCTCTTCAAGTGCTCTTTGGATTTCTTTTTGTTCTTATAGTTGCTCCATGAATCATTTCACCATAAACTTCATGTTTTGGTTGAGTCTTTCCTCCTATTGGAGCTCAATCTTCCTTAGTGCCTCCTGACTCATGGATTCGTTGCTTCTTTGTGTACTGCCAAAGTGGTCACGAAAACCAATCACACCTCTAACCCCACACTCACGCCCTGGGTGCTTAGGTTTTCCAATGGCCGTTGTGAGAATGTCATCCCTACCTTGGCCAACAAAGGAACCCTGACTTTGTTGCTCAACCAACTCATCTTGTATATGACAATGAAGTTTGTTGCATAAAACAAATAATATGATAAATAGACAATCAATCAATGTTTAGAATTTGTACCTACAATTCTTTGTGAGATTAAGACAGCTGAGGAAGATGTCATGTTCCCATCAGACTTAGTTCGAGTAGCATTCCACAATTCGTACCTAGCAAGGTAGGTGCTAGGTCGGGGGACTCAAGTCCTAAGGCCTCTACTTGGCTCTTTCTCATTTTTTTCTCCAATAATGTACAACCACCTCGTGATAACACGTATGATGCATCATTAAGTCTTTGTCTTTCTTAGGAGACTAACCTTTTACCTTGTCAAACCATGTATATGCATAAGTGTAAAATCACAATAGAATGCATTATCTAACTATAGAAATATTTTAAGAAACAAACATGTCTTTCCCCAGACTCTCTAAATGCACAAAACTGCATATGTTCCTCCTTAGTTATTCTGTACTTGGCACAAGGAGATTCATATTATTTGTCTCCAAAGACATATAGATGTCTTAGCCTGGTCTTGAAGTCCCTTTATCTAATCGTTATGTGGGATAACACTTTCTTTCTAATTTGCCCAGTGTTTGGAATATCAAAATTTTTTTGTTCAAAACAAAAGACATATCAAATTTCTTTTAAGTAAATATACTTGAATGTCCTACCATTGGAGGTTCTTGCCAATCTTTAGGTAGTCATCCCAAGATGCAATGACGATAGAGACATGAGTTTCTGCCAACATACCTAGATAACTCCTAAACTTCTCAGCATATGGATCTGAAGGGAGGCCCGATCTCAAATTAATCTCGATCAATATCCTCTCCATGGCAACGCGTCGAGATGTCACATCGGGCAATTGCATCACAAATCGACCATGTCCGCTCTTTTCTGATCCCGAAATCGTCATACATGAAAACACAATGTTAGTACTACATCAAATATGATAAATAAAACAAATTGTAAAGGCTATAAAAAAAAATTAACACAAAACCTATTAAGGTATTGTTTTCTCCCAGATCCCTTCATTCTTATCACTTTGAATTGTGCGGATGTCATCGGTTACGTCCCACCTTTTCTTCAATGGGTCTTGATGAAAAAGATGTTGTCTCAAGTATATATAGAGAATCTTCATCATTGTTTTTACCTTCCAATACCATTGATCATTTTTCATTTGTTGGATCATTGATATAAAGTATTTGCCTTGCTTGACTAGCCATAATAAATGATTCATTAATGTAACTCATCTTGCTAAGGTCCACCAAAGTGAACCCAAAGTCATCAATCATCACACCAGAATTTATATCAACTCATTGACACTTGAAAATTGGAACTCTAAAACTGACATAATCAACTTCTCATATTTCTTGTATTATTCCAAAATAACTTATGGATGTTATAATTGGATTTTTGTCTTTAAAACTAGCTAAGTGCATAGCCTGAGCTTGTAGTGTAACCCCACTATTTTGAACTCTACTTTTGTCATCTTCTAGCTTTGTTTGAAAAGATGTATTATTTATATAGTAGTCACCATATGTGATCACATCTGTATTCGGTCTACGAGCTAGCCTCAATAAATTTTCAGAAACATTTGGAGTTGCATAAATCTTTTTCTTAAACCATGGTAAGAAGGTTTTCATATGTTCATTAAGAGTCCAATTTTCACTCATTCTTGGGTGTGCAGTGTAACGCCCCGACAACTTACAAGGACTGTTGACTGCCCCCACACATCACCACGAGGCTTTCCAGTGTGCTTTGTCCTCACTCGCACACTTTCCGGGAAAACTTCTCGGAAGGTCACCCATCCCAAAATTACTCCAGACTAAGCACGCTTAACCATGGAGTTCTTATGGGTTAGGCTACCGAAAGTGTGCGAGTGAGGACAAAGCACACTGGAAAGCCTCGTGTTGATGTGTGGGGGCAGTCAGCAGTCCCTGTAAGTTGTCGGGGCGTTACATTCAGACTTTATTTCATCAACGTGTTGAAAAATGTAAGGAATCAAATCAACAGTGTTGTTTAAGATGTACAAAAGAGCTTAATCTACTTCTTTTCTACTAACACTTTGAATTTTCACTCCTCAAACATACCTTCACATTTTTCTTCATGTCTGCTCTTAGGAAGTCCCACTGGTTCACAACTTGGCATATAACTTAAACATAATTCAATGGCTTCATCTGTAATGTACCACTCTATGATTGAAGCTTCTAGACAACACTGATTCTTGACATATCCCTTTAAGATTTTCATGTATCTCTCAACGGGGTACATCCACCTTAAGAATACCGACCCACATATATGAATTTCTCTTACTAGATAAACAATCAAATGAACCATGATATCAAAGAAAGAAGGTGAAAAATACATTAAAGAACAAACTCAGACATGTCAGAATACCTAGAACAGAAGCAGGTAACGCCTCAGATAACAAGTGGTAACAATTGTTGCATCAGGACATGAGAATCATGAGACTTTAAACCAACTAACTTTAACTCTTGCATAGAAACAAAGTTACTAATGTTTGAAGAATAACCTTGTGGAACCTTCACACTATTTAAAGACTTACAAAAATTTTGTTTTTCTTTTTTAAAAAGAGTGTGATAGGTTGGGGGTAGATAGGTGCGTCTTCCAATAGATTGTGGATGTAACTCAGAACGGATTCCCATGTCACCCAAAACCTTGTTGTGCTTTTATTCCATCTTTAGTCTTCTCTTTTACGTTTAATAAAGTTTTGATGGTCACAAACATTTTTCTCAATGTGCATCACATATAAACAATGTCGTACATTAACTTTTTACCAATATGGAAGATTAGAAAATATTGATCGTTTCTTCCAAATGTTTTTCTTAATGGTCTTCTTTTGATATTTTCCGAAGACAATGTTAATGTTTTTTACTTTCTTGTACACTTCTTCACCATTGTGGGGTTTCAAAACAACATCATCCTCAACACTTCCATTAAATACTTTATTCAATCTACGGTAAGAATGATTTTGAGAAAGGAATTTTCTATGTCTTGCATATACTCTTTTTTGACCATGCTTCAATTGAAGGTAACTAGTGTTTTCTTCACAAATGGGACATGCGAAATGACCTTTAACACTATAACCGCTCAAGTTTCCATATGTTATGAAATCAATTATAGTGCAAAACAACATTGCATGCAAACGGAAAGTTTTTTGATAATTTAAATTGAAGACGTCAACACCTTCTTCCCACAACATTTTCTAATCATCGATTAAAGGTTTCAAATACACATCAATGTTATTTCCAGGTTGTCTAGAACCCGATATCATCATGGACAACATCATAAATTTTCTCTTCATGCACAACAAAGGAGAAAGATTATATATCATCAGCATAATTGGCAATGAAATATGTTTGCTACATAAGTTCCCATAAGGATTCATACCATCAGTTGCAAGTGCAAGTCTTAAGTTTCTTGGATCTGCACCAAATTTTAGAAATGTTTCATCGATCTTCTTCCATTGTGGGGAATCAGTTGGGTGTCAAAGAAGATTATTGCACTTTCTTCCGTCAACATGCTACTTAAGGTTCTTTGCATCTTCTTTAACTGAAAATAATCGTTTCAACCTATGTAGTATAGCCAAGTACCTCATCACCTTAGTAGGTGCACCATCATTGCCTTCATCACCATTTTTTTTTTGTCAATTTTTATTTTTTTTAAAATCGTGATAGACCACATGTTGGACACAACTTTAGTGAAACAAACTCCTTTGTGTACAAAATACAATCATTAGGACAAACATGTATCTTTTGATATTCTAGACCCATTGAACATAAAAAATTTTCAACCTCGTAATTACGGATAGGTAGAGTGTTATTTTCTAGAAGCATCTCCTTCAACAACTCCAACAACTCTGTGAAACTTTTGTCGATCCATTCGTTCCTTGCTTTTAAACTAAACAACTTCAAAGTTGCAAACAGACATGTAAAGTTGGAGCATCCTGGATACAGCTCTTGCTCTGAATCATTCTTAAGAGAATTATACAAATTAGCTCTTCCAAATTTTTCTTCACCAACATCACGTATCATGTCCTCTAAATGATCGCTCAACCATTCTTCCACATAATGTGTTTCTCGTGACGTTGTAGGTTTGTCTAGTACTTCTTCATGCCAAGTCCAAACGGTATAAGTTCTCATTATATCGAACATGAATAAATGGTCACGCGTATTGCATAAATCTTGAAGTATTTGATTAAAATAACGAACACAAGGACAAAAATATGTCTCGTTCACAGAGTTTGCGTTTTGTTGAACATATTACAAGAATTCCAAAACTCTTTTTTCATATTCTTGACTGATGCGATGTTCATTCATCCAGCTTTGATCTGTACTATATTCGTAACAAACTTCACCAGTCTCAAAAATTTAACTCTCACATCTTATTAGGCCTTACCCATTCAAAAAACAATTATTTTTTATAATTTGCTTACACACATACAAAGAAGTCTAACATAATAAATTTGATAAGATTTTGGCAACAATTCACATTGGTCTCCGAAAAACGAAATGAAAGTGGTCACGGATGACCACAATCAAATATGTATTCGGAGAACAATACAAATAATATGAACCGAAATTTTATCAAACTTATCTATAAACTCCAACATACATGTTATAGCAAATTATGAAAAATAATTTTCTCAAACTGTCCGATCGGACAATTCGAAATTTAATACAAATGATTAAAAGTTTAATTGTTTGTGTTAAATATCAAAAGGGAACTAAATTTCACTCAATGGTTTTATAATCAAAATATAATCAACAATATATTGCGAAAATTTAATCTAAAGAATTTACATAACATGACAACCATAATAACACAACAAACTAAATTAATCATGCATAAGAGACTAAAAATCACATATCCAATAATCATATCTCCAATAATCAATCACATCTCAAAACTCAAATTCATATGTCCAATAACTAATAACCAATAACCAATCACATATACAAAAACTAATAACTAATATCTAATCACATATACAAAAACTAATAACCAACAAAAAAAAAACTAACCTTCTTCAAGAGTTGAAAATAGAGGAAATGTTGCCACCGAGGTCCTAGAACGCACAAACGATAGTTCGAAAGTGGTGATAAGCAAATGGAGGGAAACAGAGGAGTGGACACAAGCAATGTGCACAATAAATGGTCTGAAAGCACCATGGTCGACGTCCTAGAACAAGCAAAATGAAAACGCACAAAAACTACACCATAAGCTAATGAAAACTTATTATAATCGGTGCAAATGAAAGATAATGGTTCCAAACTTATTTTAATCGGTACAAAAGTGATTTGTAAAAATGATTTTAAACCGTGCAAAGTGGAGGAAACCTTACCTCAACATCAATGACAAAGAAGAAAAAGCGTAAAAAAGAAGACGAACCAAAATACGTAACTGATGCTCGCATTCTAGAGTAGGTTAAATATAGGGAATTTGATGTTAACCCCCAACCGACATCAAATTACCTTTAAGATGTCAGCCCCACGTTGTCTAAGTTAATAAAATAGTTAATTATAACACTTAAAATGAGGCATTTTTGTCCCATTTTCAATTTATTTTGTAAATCATTTGACATCCATGGAAGAGCCAACATTGTTAACTTTGTGTAACCAACGTCTATAATGACATTTTATTTATAAAAATATCACCAAAACACTATTTTTAAACTAATAAGTCTAAAAAATGTAAATTACCTAAAGATATATTTTTTGTTTCAAAATATTATATTAAGTCTCTAAACTAAATTATAAAATATTTATTTAGACATATACTTTAAATCATCCTTTCCAACAAACCACATAATTAAAAATATTAATTTTCATAAACGACATGATTAAGTATTTTATAATTTAATTCAAAAATTAAACACAATTTTTCATAATAGTTTGAAAATGAAAATCGTATTTAACATGAAAATAAATACCCAAAATGGATTTAGGACTGGTAAAATTACAATTTTCTTCTTTTGAATATAAAAAAAAAAATCCATTTAACTAATCAAATTCCAAAAAAAATAAAAATCCATTTAACTAATCAAATTCCAGAAGACAGGAACTTTGTTTCTGTTATTTACTTAATCAGGCAGCAAGCCTAACCCATTGTACCATCGTACACATTATCAAGACCTTACAATTACACGTGAAATCATGCTTAAAAAGACACGAACCAAGCCCTTCGCATCATAATGGTGTGTGAGAAATTAACTCATAATGGAACAAACAAGAGATTCATAACCATGAATGAAGCCACATAATGTACAAGTATGAAATATTATATTGATGAATTGCATAAAATGAATATAGTAACAAAGCAAATCCAACTCCAGTATAAAATGCGCTAAAAGCATAGGCTCAAACATAAATGGCAAAAATATGTACAATGAGAAGCTAATAAGAAAATGGTTTGGACTCAGCTCCCTTTCTCTGATATCCTGGTTTCATACCTCAACGGGAAAAATCAGGGACAAGATTTAAGAGATCATCTAATAAAGTTTTATTCTAGTATCGATGGTGCTCCTGCAAATGGGGCATAACTCAAGTTCTTGTCCGCACTCACAGCATGTCTGCAGATAAATAAAAGTGTCTCATAAGAAAAAAAGAACTAACACTAATTGTTATAAGCATTCAATCATCTTTACTATGTGAGATCAAAAGTAAACTTGTCTGGATTCCTTTACCTGATGCCCGCATCCAAAGGCCATATCTTTAGGATTGCTGAGGCAAATGGGACAAACCTGCAAGGATCACCCAAAAGAATAGATTTTACTTGAAAGTTTGAGTGTGCATTCAATCATGTAATGAAAACTCACTTTTTAGTGCCAATGTAAACAGCAAAATACACTTTTGACAGATTGAGAGTAATGACAAGTGCAATGACTGCAAACTAAAGAAGGAAAAACCAATAGCAAGAGTGAATATACCTGATTATCAGAAGCAGAAGTTGCGGGAGGGTTCGGCCTAACATCATGTCTGCTAGATGGTGCACTGGGACGAAAACTGTTCTGACGGGAAGTTTTTGGGGAATTGAAAGATGCTGCACCGTATAGAGGCGGCGGCAGAGGAACCCTGTCGATATCTTTCCCTCTTCGAGTACTGTTTGAAAAGTTATACAGCTTATTAGATGGCTCCATAAACAGATAATCTATTCAATGCATCAAAAGCCTGTAAAGAAAAGAATTCAATATTTGTTACCCCAATATATTGAGCTCTATTGTAGCCTTGTACTGGGAGGGTATTTCCATCAAAGCAGCCAATGCAAACTCAGTTTCCTTTCTTGATCTATCCATGTTCTTTGACATTATTTCTGTGAAATTCACAAACTAGAGAAGGAGGAAAAATAAAGGAAAGAATAGGTTTGTCATTATTGAGATCATAAACAAGCCATACTTCAAAGAAACAGCAGAACTAACTGCCAATTTTTAACAGAAGATACATGCCTGGAAATTATCAAATGCTCGTGCTGGGATGTTATCGTCAAATTGTTTCATCATATCCCACGGTCCGTCTCCAACCCCAACTAATATGATCGACAAGGGATATTCACTGGTAATAAACACATATTTTATGATGACAATAGACAGAGTTAGGAAACTGATAACCATGAAAAGGAATAAGCAAACACTGTCAGCTGATTACCTAGCTTTCACAATAGCTTCCACAGTTTTCTTTTCTTGTGCACTCAACTGACCATGCTCAGTGTCAACACTTCTCGTCACCTGCAACAAGTTCACAATAATCATCATCAATTCATTTAACATATCGAGTCTCCTAATGCTTGATAAGAGACATGACCACACCACGCCAGTATGTTGTTATGCTAAATATCATCTTGAAGATTATTGATAACTCCTTATGAAAACTACAGCTGATTCTTTCTTTGATTTCAGTTTCATGAAGCAATTATCAACCAAATTTTAAACCAGAGAACTTGAAGATTGGATAAAACAATGCTTACGAGATAATAGCATTCAATTTACCCATAATCTAACCTTGTTTTGAAATATATAATTCTAGGGTTATTAGTTATTACCACTAGGGGAAAAGGTTTTATACGTAATTCCTTTCTTATATAACAAAGCCTGATTTTTGTCCTTATTTAGACCCCCAAAATAAAATTCCTTAGCTCCACCATTGACTACATACAACAAATATTGCATTGACTTGGTTACTTAAATAATAAGTGTTAATGTATTGTAATATTTAAGGAAGGTCTAGATGTTCAGCACTGAACATACAGCTCACCCCTCCATGAGAAGGTAAAAACATCAATATAAAAATTTCCTGTGCAACTGTGCACACTATTTGGTGTAAATTTTGATTATTTGATCTCAAGATACACTTACTTAGTAATTAAAAAAATATTTTTCTAATTAAATTCAAGTAACCCTCAACCTGGCCATCAGCTATAATCACTAAGACATGGTATTGGCCTCCACTTTGCTCAACTATGGTGATTGCCATCTCAATGACTGGGGCAAATGATGTTGGTCCTGCCATGAGTCGTGCAAAAATAGAATAAGCAAAGAGCTGGTAGCAGATACAATAAGAAAAAATGAATTGATGTTTGACCAATGTTTCAATACCTGCAAGTTTTAACTGAGGGACCAATTCCCTATATCGTCCCAACACTTCTTCAAATCCTTGGCAAAATCTCTCATCAGGATAGAAACTAAAAACTTCTTGATCATGAGTTGATGCTGCCAATATGAAAATCCAAACAGAATATAACTCACGGGAACATTATACTAGATAGATGAATGTAATTCATAATAATGGTTCTTGTATTACCATCTCCAAAACCAAAACAGGGAATTAAGTTATCCTCATCAAAGGAAGATAGAGTTTTTCCAATGATAGATATAGCTTGCTCATACGGATTTTGTTCATGACCAATGTAATGCAGGCATCTCCTTTGAAATGACCTTGCACCTAATATAGAAACAAGTTATGCATGTTAAACACAATTACAAAGGAGGCAGATGAAGGTGGTTTGTCGACAAGGGAAACACCTGTCCACTCATTACTCTTCGTAAAATCAATACCAACAATGAGATTGGAAGATTCTAGCCCAGCATTTGATAAAGCTTCAGTTACCTTAAATATGAAACATCACTTCAGAATGTCACGCCAATATGAGAATTTAAAATGATTACTGGTGTAGCACCAGAAGTCAGCACAGTAATCCAACTTTTACATCATTCAGAAAGAACAATGGCACTAACAATGACAATGTCAAGATAAGAATTACAAAAAGATAGTTACAACACCTTATTCTAAGCTATTCAAGACCTGAACTAAAATAGGCTCTGGTTTTTCAAACCTAAGAGCTTAAATTCAAAATATAATGACAGTTGCATTGCATGCATTCAGTGTAAACCAACATACTTTACAAAAACCAAGCACACCCAAGACCTAAACCATTTAAGCAATTTCATACATTGAGAAAAGGTTACCTGGTCTAAGCTCTTATAATTATCACCTATCCTTGAATACTTCCCATCTGATTTCTTTCCTTGTTCTGGTGCAGGACCACCCCCATTGCTTTGAGATGAATACCCGTAATGCCTCACAGACCCTTGATCTTGGCTTTGTGGCAAATAAGGCGATTGATACCGAGGAAAAAAATTTGAGGACGAACGTCGCCTAGAACTCCTTCGTTTTGAAACTGATCCGCCCATAAATTCTCTATCCTAAACAAAAACCCAGCAACCCCATTTAACATTCAAATCAAATCCCAGAGAACTGTTCTTTTTCAAGACATTCTCAACAAAAACAGTTAACTTTTTTTCTTCTAATCACATTGGTTCTAAATCTCCTACCATACCCATTATCCTTCTTCGTTTTAATTTTCTCTAAGTAATGCTAATTTTCAAAAAAGATCCCATCTTTAACGTGAATCGATTGAAAAATTGGAAGCAGTGAACGAAAAATGATACCTTGGAGGGGCCGAGAGAGGGTGAGGCAGTTGGAGTTGAAGGGCATTAAGGTAGAAGGTAAAGGTGTCAGTTTGAGTGTGTCAGTGACTGAGAAATGATAAGAATGGATATTGATTTTGTTGTTGGATTGTTGATGATGATGAACGGTGAAGGTTGTTTCCTCGAAGTTTCTCTCTCCTCTTTCTCTGTCGCTTCACCCACTTTAAGCAAAATATAACATGTTTGGTGTTTCAGTTGTCCTACCTATCCAACGTTGCTAATAGATTTGTTGGTTTCTCTATTTTATTATAAAGATATTATTGTTCTAATCTTTTACTTTTTATTTTAATTTTCTAAAAGAACAATTACTTTAGCTGGTGTTAGATTTAAATAATCAGATCTCTTCAATCATTCTCTTCAAAGATAACATACTTTCACAATTTCTTTTTCACAATATTTTAACTTTTTGTGATGAGTCATATTATTATTTATAATTATTATTATTAATTATAAAATAATTTTGAAGTAAATCACATAATAATACACATAAATAATATTAAAATGTAATTAATACAATATTGTTAAAATATATATTATTCTTTTCCAAAACCTTAAATAATAAGATTACAAGCACTCGCACTTCATGTATATCACTCTTGATTTAGAGAATATTTGATGAAAGAAAATTATTCTTACTTTTTGTTTTGCTTTCTGTTTGACCTAAAATGTGAAAGCATTTTCCTTTTCAATTTTACTTTTAGTTTTGCTTAATCTTGTGTAAATTAAAAAAAAATAGCAAAGAAAGTAAAAAATGGAAATAAAAACATCTTTCCCGAATCACTTTTTTTCTTTTAAACCTTACGTTTACTCTCCTCACCATCTTTAGTAAATATTTTTGAACGTATAAATCTTAAATGGATTTAGAAATCCATTAACAGTTACAGTAAATTTCGAAATTCAGTTAAAGAAATTTAAAGGCGTTTAAAAACCATAACGGTTTCGAAATTCGTTGAGATAGGTTAAGGGATTTCAGACGTTTAATATTTTTTAAAATTTTGTTTTTAAATTTAAAATTTTTATAATAATATAATATATGATTTAACCTATTTAAATATATTAAATTATATAAGAATATTAAATTAAATTAAATATTTATTAAATTTTAACTAAAAAATAAAATTTAAAAAGAAATTGTTAAACATGTCCAAATCAATTAACATATATTAATTCGTTTAAAAAAAATTAAATTTTATTTCTAAATTTAAAATTTAATAATAGTTTAGTTTGATTTAAAATCTTGATGTTATTTAATATATATTCGTATTTTAATAATTATTAAAATATTATTTCTATTATTATAATAGTTATATGTTAGAAAAATAAAAATAATAATAATAATAATATAAATTTGATTTTATATATTTAAATATATTAACTTACAAATTAAATATTTAGTAAATTTTAAATAAAAAAAAATTTAAAAAATTTGTTAAACCGTTAACATATGTTAACGAATTTTGAAATAAGTTTAAACAATTTTTTAAACTTTAATTTTTATTTAAAATTTAATATATATTCTTAGTTTAATTTAATATTTTAAAATTATTTAGTATATATTAATAATTTAATAATTATTAAAATATCATTTCCATTATTATAATAGTTATAATAAAATAATAAAAATAATAATAATAATAATAATAATAATAATAATAATAAGTGTAACACCTGGTGGAATGTTACAAGAAAAAAAATTCTTCCATAAAACATAAAATCATATAAGATTTTCTTGTCATTTAACTAAAACTCTTTATAAATATGTAAACATAACATAGAAGTATCATAATTTAACGGTGTCTACATAGTGCAAAGTAAACCATAACATGTCCTTTAAAAAAAAGAAAGTCGAGTATGAATGAAAAACAAAACATAAAAACTCAAATAGCATTTCTCCCTTTCTCATCGGTCTACTTAACTTCAGTTCTATCTACAACATCATCTATTCTTGTAGAAGTACGATTATCGCATGTGGAAATCACTACCACAACCACAACATGCAAGGATGAACAATCAAAATAATCATCATAAAACAAACAATAAAGTATAACAATAGTAATCATAATCCAATGCATGCCATTATATCATATTACATCACAATAATAAGATCACAATACAAATCATACACAAACCCTTGTCATTTTCTTAAACTTTGTCATACCAACCTCTTTCACAAAACAAAGTGATTCAAGTCATCCTCCATCACAACTTCAGACCTATTTCCTTGACTCCTTAAGGACTTAACGAGTAAAAACTCTAATACTACACGTATTAGGACACTATACTCAGGACGAGTCGAAGCCATTGGGCGAGACATCCAACCCTTTCTTTCCTCACGCAGGAGGAAGAGTGACACTCGAATCTCTGTCTCCACGTGAGACCCAACCTTCTTATCGTACCACAATACGAAAAGCTCACACATTTGACAAAATTACAAGGAAATAACAAGACTTATGCTCACACAACCGCTTCACAAAACCATACATATCGCATAATAGTGAGCAATAATAACCTATCAAACATAGGCCAATCAAAATGACAATTAATCAAAACAAATGCTTAAATCAGTTTTTACTAAAGGACTCCCCTGAAATTACTAAGTATACAGCCTTATCCACTAATTCAGCATTTCTAGATCACCCTTGTTTTTACTAGGTACACATCTACAAATAACCAAACACTATTCACGCACCCCCTCTATTTTTTTCTAAATTCACTCCCTTTTCTACTAACCTTGACTGTGGGCCCACCAATCCATAATTAAATAAAAAAACACATTCCTTCTCTCTCACTCGAGTGGGCTTATACAAGTCCACTCCCACTCATTTTCTCTTTTCTCTCTCACGTATACGTAGACCCCTTATCTCCTCTCTCTTCTTTTTATTTTTCTTTTTCGATAACACCTAGTTCTCTCTCTTTTCTATTCTTTCTCTCATTTAATGTGTGACATGTAAGACCCTTGAAGATAGTTCTAATTAAGATTCAAGATTTTTTTAAAAATATATAGAAAATTTTTATGTATAATGCTACAATAAAATACGTATAATGCTACAATGAAATATGTACAGTGCTACAATGAGAATACCTCGCGAATCATGTGTTGCTACAGTACTACTACAGTAAAATTGTAGTACAGCTACAGTACTGCTATAGTGAAGTGTAGTACTACTATAGTAAAATGTAGTACTACTACAATAACCCTAATTTCAACTATAAATAGGAGTGAGAAAATGAAGTTGTTCATCAAGAGAGTGAAAGTGAGCAAGAGTTTCCTAGTAAATAAAGAGATTTTAGGGCTAGAATTTGAGTTGTAGAGAAGGTAAAAAGAGCTTCTGAAGAGGTGTTTTTCATCTAGGAAGAAGAGAGAATCAGGTAAGAGGAGCTAAAATCTTTGTTCTTATTTTGTAATAAGTAGTGATGGTCTAATATTGTTGTGGTGCAAAAGGGAACTATCATTACTATTGTTTTTCTGCATGAACTTAAGTGATGAAAATTGTCTATGATATTGTATTGAATCTTTGAATATATAAATGTTAATATTGTAAGTAGATGCTAATTTTTTTATTATCCTATGATCTTTGTTAGATTGATGCCTTGGGATGATAATAATGTGAAATTTGTTAAAGCTAGTTGGGGAACACTTTGGCTAAGGAAAGACAAGGTAGTTAAGTTGTTCATTCAGATGCACCTCTCTTTCTTGGAAGTCTACTAAAAAAACTATTTACACTTGATTAATGTGTTGGTTAGGAGCCTATTAACCTTAAGAAAAATGAGGCCCAAAGGTTCTTACAGATGTAGCTAAAGCGAAGTTGAGTGACAAGATACATGGGAGAACTAAAGGATTTTAACTTCAAAGCTAATAGTTTTGTGATGAGATTCTGTGAACACTTTATAGTTACCTTTAATTTATGAAGTTTTCTAAATTCGGTTATAATAAATACAAGTTTTATTTAAACTATATTTCAAAATTATATAAAGTTAAGTTTTCAAAAGTTTTGTAATAACGTTACATGTCAAAATGGGTATGTTACATCCTCACCCACGAACTCCCTATTTCATTTCACTTTCACAGCTTTCTTATTAAAACAAAAGAAAAGGGAAGGAGATGAATCATCTCTCCTTTGACCATGCACCACATTCACTAACCTATACCAAAAAAAAAAAAAAGAAGAGAAAGCAAAGTTATTCTCTCCCTCCACCAATTTCACGTAACAAAAGAGATTATAAGGGAAAAGAACCAAAGTCTTTCCTTCCCTATGCAAAGATTCACGTTCGTATGCATTTTGTTTCAGTTGAATTGGTTTGAGGGTCGATCGTCATTCCTTGCTCTACATTCATTCGATCGTCCAATCCTCTCCGAGAACGCAATCAACTCCAATGGGTTGTTGACCTGCAAATGACACTCCAACGTTCAAGTCAAATATGTTTCATAAAGAGGTCACTATTTTATTAGAATAGACCAAGACAATTGTACCTGGACATCAATTGTATATTTATAACGCTTGTGGCAGTCAAGTCCATTGATTAATCATTAGTGCAGTATATTTTTAGGCAATCAAACCCAATAATCAATCATTAATATCGAATATTTGTAAAGCGTAAGGCAATTTGGCCCATTAATACCTGCTAACTCTAATCGGTATATTTCATATAGTACATAAGCACCCCAAGCCCAAGCAAGCTCTTTATTGAAAGAGGTGCGCACGAATTATTATGAGTTTAAGAGAGGTCACTTACGTTGTATTTGTGGAGTCTATTTAAGTCTTCATTCCTTTTTGCACCGAGCGATAAGCTCTACGATTTCGCCGTTGAAACTCCTTCAGCCCTGAGTCGAGGTAGATTTATAGAATTATCGAGGAGCTTTTCATCCATTCAAGTTCGAGCTAGATTCATTTTATAGAATCATCGAGGAGCTTTTCGATCATGTCGAGATAACCTCATGGTCGAGTTACCAAGGAGTTTCTTCGTTCGTGTTGAGGTAAACTCACATTTGAGTTACCGAGGAGCTTCTTCGTTCTTGTCGAGGTCAACTCACGTTCAAGTTACCGAAGAGCTTCTTCGTTCGTGTCGAGGTAAACTCGCGTTCGATTTACCAAGGAGCTTATTCATTCGTGTCGAGGTAAACTCGTGTTCGAGTTACCCAAGAGCTCATTAGTTTGTGTCGAGGTAAACTCGCGTTCGAGTTACCGAGGAGCTTCTTTGCTCGTGTCTAGGTAAACTCGTGTTCGAGTTACCCAAGAGTCTTCGTTCGTGTCGAGGTAAACTCGCATTCGAGTTACTGAGGAGCTTCTTCATTCTTGTTGAGGTAAACTCGCGTTCGAGTTACCAAGGAGCTTCTTCATTCGTGTCGAGGTAAACATGCGTTCGAGTTACGAAGGAGCTTCTTCGTTCGAGTGGTTTGTGCGCAAGGTCCTATCACCTATACTAAAGAGAAAATAGCAATTCGAATTCAAAGGGTTAGAAAAATGTAACCAATCAAATTAATACCATAATAATTTAGGTTATGAAGTCGGATGGTCGGGCACTATTCGGTCTCCAGTCCTCGATTGAACATTTGGAGGCCAAAAATGAGGAGCCTATATTAGGATGTGTCACGGATGATCTGTATGTGCTTACTACCTTGTGACCTGCAAGATAGATTAGGACATTGACTATGATAATATTAATAGACACAGCTCGAGATACGTTGAACGAGGGTAGAGGTGCCCAATTGATGCTCGCACGAGAGCCAAGCCATTGAAACCTGACAAGGTTGAACGTAAGTGGTCCAACTGACCGAGCAAGAAAGGACCGAACCTTCCTGACGAGATATTTTTACTCACAATCACAAAAATATGAGTTAAGAAAATTAAAGTAAATGCTTCAATATTTTATAAATTATAAATTATAATTAAAAGTCTTGGAACCTGATAAGGTTGGACTTTGGTGGTCCAATTAACCAAGAGGCAAGGGATTATACCTTTATGTGTAGGATATTTTCACAATAATATGCCTTAAATAAAATATTCAACATTTTATTTTTATAATGAGAAGCTATTAGAACCTGACAAAGTTGAACTTTGGACTTAACCTTCCAAAAAGGTCATTCCTCCTTCGTCCTCTTTGAATATAATCCTTCAAATTTTCGGCTTTGTTGCACTTGGGCTTACTTGAACTTGAGATTTCTTTTTTTGTCATCCCTTTTTTGTGACTCTGCCGAAACCTTTTATCACTTCACCAACTGAATTATGAAAATCATTGTGTCCATCTTGTTCATTGATATCCTACACAAAAGATAATCGAGAAAAAACAGTACTTTTTTGCTTTACATAACCAGAATTACTATTTTGAGTGCCAACATAACATCCAATATTATATTCATAGATTATTGGATCATCTTCTTTGAAATGACCCTCACTAGGCCTAAGCTGATTCTGAGCCGAAGAACTATGCTCCAAAATAGGATTATTGTAAAAGTCGAATGAGTTGATATGGGAATTATGTTAACTAAATTATTTCCTCTCCAACAAGCTTTTCGGCGAAACGAAGAACGCATGCGGCAAGGATCTTGCACACTTCGTCGTCGCGTTCGGCAACTGTTGAGGAGAGACTACGGAGCTCGTCCCGAGTGGCGGTGAGGTATAAAAGAATTAACCCTCTTTGTATATGGTTCTATTCCAAATGTCGCAACATTAGTGAGTCATGGCCTCAGAGGAGCGATTGAATAGATGCCGACTTTGGATGTCTTATCTTATCGCAGCAAGCCGAGAGTGCGAGGAAAGCCTTGGTCAAGAATGTGAGGAAGCTTAAGGATTCTCGTGGAAGAACTATGTCACCTTTGATTGCTGAAAATTTTTCAGCTTCACTTTTGAAGATTACTGCACTTGAAAATTCATTAGTAGGTAGAAGTAACTGTAAGAGCTACAATGTCAGTATTGAACAAGAAAATAGAAATTGCCAAAGCTTAGAAGCATTTACTGCTTTAAGAAAGAAAAAAGATTTGTCAATTAAACTAAATGAATTTGATTTGAATATTGAGAAATGAAATTAAGGGTTGAGGCTAATCAGCGGAAGAGATCGCCTGATTCTTATAATAAAATATATATATATATATATATATATATATATATATATATATATATATATATATATATATATATATATATATATATAAAAAGGGAAGAAGATGTCAACGTTCTCGTTAACCTGAAATCACTTTGCTCCTCATAAATCAATCTTAAATTAAATTATGCGGTGATAGTAAAATAAATTTAGGATGGTTTTGGATGAAAGTGCACACATAATAAATTTTGAATAATATATGTATGTTGGGTGTGTTATTGGACTTTGCTAATCTTAAATAATATAATATTGAATTAATAAAACACCACAACAAAAATCAAGGAGAAGAAAACACCGTTCTCATAGGTCGTTGAAGTAGGCCGATCCAAAAGAACTCAGAAGCCTGTTATCCCAAAGCCTAAAACTGTTAAACATAAGTGTCATACATTTTGACATAAGAAAAGGTTTATCCCTATATAGCTTTAATACTTATCTGTTTTTATTTTATTTTATTTTATTTTCTTTTAAAAATAAAATTTGCCACGTGTCAAGTTGACATTGTGCCACGTAGCAATGACAGTATGAGGTGGCACTGACAGTGCCACGTGTCACTATCAAACCACGTGTCATTGCGTTTGTTTCAATTTGGTCCCTGTATTTTTATTTTGTTCCAATTTGGTCCTTGTATTTTTATTTTTTCTCAATTTAGTCCTGATTTTTTTAAAAATTTAAAAAAATTTGTTCCTTTCCAAATATAATACGGTATGTACATTTTCCAAATTTTTGTCTTTAAATTTGTTTCTGTTAAGCAAATTATTAATAATGATGTATTTCAAATCGAAATATTTAACTCTAGAAATTTTTTATGAATTGTTGAAAAAGTATTGAGACTACTTGTGTAGATTACCTTCACAAAAATAGATGTTAACTTTTATAGGTTACTTATTCATATTATTTAGGTTAAATGATTTCTTTACTACTATATAAATAAAAATGTGTCATATGTTAGTTTGTAATTTTTTTATTTTTCTAATAAAAAAATTAATTTGTATAAATTTCTTTGTAAAGATTTATATACAAATAAAATTTTGTTTGAACTTGGAGAGAAACAAAATTGTTTAGTTTTTTTAAAAAAAATAGGACTAAATTAAGACAAAATAAGAATATAGGGACCAAATTGAGACAAATTAAAAATATAGGGACCAAATTGAGATAAATCTAATGACACGTGGTCAGATAGTGACACGTGGCACTATTAGTGCCACCTCACATTGTCATTGCCACATGGCTCAATGTCAACTTGACACGTGACAATTTTTTTTAAAATAAATAAAAAATAAAAAATAAAAATAAAAATAATTAAAAATATATTTAAAAAATTCAAAAAAATCACGAGCTGACACGTGTCACCCTTTTTAAGGGTGTTAGCACAGAACTAACGACAGTGACCTAATTGCTTCAAATTTTCAAAATAAGGACCTAATTGAGAAAAAGAAAAAAATGAGGGACCTAATTGAAAAAATCACCGAAAATATGGACTATCAAAATGATTAAACCAAATGTAAAAAGATTTCTAAAAGGGTGTAGGTGAGTTTATTAAAAAAAATATAAAAAAAAGTATTAAAATTAATTATGGAATTTTTGAAAAAATTGAAAGTGCAGGAAGAAACTTTCAATAGGGAGATACCTCCCACCGTTAAATTCTTCAAAATATACTGAAATTAAAGAAAACTTTATTACTCATAGACTATTACCTAAAATAAAAATCACTCAGTCTGTCATTTGCTTTATGAACCTTGTCTTTAAACGCTACGTAAGTGATGGATTATTGCAATGCAAATTACAAGTCATAAGTCATTCTAATGAAAAGGTTCTTTTATATTACATATTTTTAAGACCTTTACAAATTTGGCTTCAATGATGTTTATGAAATCTATAATTTTAGAATTTTTTTATTAATACTTTAAGTTTTATATTGATAAGTTTGAAAGACCATGATAACAGTATTGAATGGAAGATATTTTCAGTGTCAAGTTTATTCATTTATTAGAATTACCATGGGCGAAATTGATTGTTTGGTTTTTTTAATTTGTTGTGTATGAGATCATGGGAACTATCATTGAGCCACAACACCGTGTGACACAGTGACTGCACAGTTCTTCTGTTTACAAATAGATAATCGGTTGGCATGTTGTGTTGTCGGTATTAGAGAAGGGCAAATAAAACTGTAGTATACTGTATTACTAAAAATTGTACTGAACTAAAAACTAATTTGTTTAAAATAGTTCAGACAAACTGAACTGTTTTTTTTTATCAAACTGAACTGAACTGTATTAAATTGTACTAAACTACAATATAAATTGAACTGAACCACTAACTGAATTGTAAATTGTACTAAACTACAAATAAACTTAATTGAACTACTAAATAAATTGTAAATTGTACTAAACTACAATATAAACTGAACTAAACTACTAACTGAATTGTAAACTACATTAATTTTAACTACTATACTTTCTTACTTTCTTTAGAGGAAAAATACTCTTATTAGAAGGAAAAAAAACCACCTGAGTATATAAATTAATTAGTTTATGTATAAATTTGTTTGTAAAATTTCTTTTCGTTAATTTTTAAGGTATAAATTACATGTAGTTTATAGAAAAATAAACTTTTTTATTTATTTTTCTTCCATAAATATTTCTGGATAAAGCTAATGCGGCCCTACTAGTTTAAAAAGTATACGAATAGAATAGAAAATAAAATTAATATATTTAGTACCATTTATATGAACTTCATCTAATACCGAGTGCGTAAAAAGAGAATGTTAACAATCAAACAGTTAAATTTAATTTATTTGAATTAATATATAACAAATTAAATTTTTAAGATAAATTAACTCAACGTTTTTCACTTTTGTAACAAAGTAGACCATTTTTTTTAATAAATTTACATGTAAATAATTCCATAAGAGAAAAAGTTAAAAAAAAAAAACTATAGTTATTTTAAGACGTAAGTCAGTACAGTTAACAGTTAATTGAACAAAAAATTTAGGCTTAATACCGCTTTTGGTCCCTAGTTTGGGAGGTTTTGTTCAATATGGTCCTACCTTTTTTTTAGTAACAATT
>NC_028355.1:11637750-11715328 GCF_000741045.1 Vigna radiata var. radiata
CAACTTATTCCTAACTAAGCACAACAATAATTTAAATCTAAATTATATCTTCAACACTCCCCCTCAAGTTGGTGCATGAATATCAGTCATGCCCAACTTGTTAATGACTTCTTCAAACACCTTTCTTGAAACAACCTTTGTTAATATATCAGCAAGTTGATCTTCAAACCAAACATGTGGAGTTTGAATTTCTTGATTATTTAGCTTTTCCTTAATAAAATGTTTATCCACTTCAACATGTTTGGTTCTATCATGTTGAACCGGGTTATGTGCAATTTCTACCGCAGCCTTGTTGTCACAAAAAAGGTTCATCGATTGTTCATATTTGATTCCCGAATCAGCTAGGGTGCTTCTAATCCATAGTAATTCACAAATGCCATATGTCATACCTCTAAATTCAGCTTCAGCACTAGACCTTGCAACTACCTTTTGCTTCTTGCTTCTCCATGTGACTAAGTTGCCTTTTACAAAGGTAAAATACCCCGAAGTTGATTGCCTTGTAGTTTAGTCTCTAGCCTAGTCTGAATCCGTGTATCCTTCTATGCAAGCTCTACCATTTTTTGAAAATAATAAACCTTTCCCTGGTGAACCTTTGAGGTATTTGAGGATACGGTATACTGCTGTCATATGTTCTTCACTAGGAGAATGCATGAACCTACTTACAATGCTCACAGAATAGGCAATGTCAGGTCTAGTATGACTGGTCTAGATATACAACAAGAGAATGATTCATTTCAATTGGAGTATCGGCTGACTTGCAAGCTAACATTCTAGTCTCAAATATAAGGTCTAGAATATATTTTCTTTGAGATAGAAAAATACCCTGTTCAGATCTTGCAATTTCTATGCCAAGAAAGTATTTTAGTTGTCCCAGATCCTTCATTTCAAATTCAACAGCCAGTTTCTTCTCAAGTAATTTCATTTCTTCCACATCATCTCCTGTTAACACCATATCATCTACCCAAACTTCTTCATTGCTAACTTGAGTCTTCCAAACCATGCCCAGGGTGATTGTTTAAGGCCATATAAAGCCTTTTTTAATTTGCAGACTACACTTTCTTTTGAAGGTGGTAATTGTACTCCCGATGGAACCTCCATGTAGACCTCCTCTTCTAAATCACCGTTCAAGAAAGCATTCTTTACATCAAATTGCTTCAGGGGTGTTGAAAGGACTTTTGTCGCCTAAAATCTCAACAAACCTTAAATTTCCCCACTAATGTAATATAGGGGTCAACCAAGGATCAATCCATGGACTTGGTACTTATCAAGTTTAGAAATTGTAGAATTAATATTTACTAAAAACTAGGTGGGGAAAATAAAAAATAAAATCTAAAGAAAGAAACTAAATGCAAATGTATGATTAAATGATGTATGAATAAAGGAAAATACTACCTACTGTTATGAATCATATGCAATGAAGAAAGAGTATGTAAATCCTAATAAGCAAAATCCTAAAGTTACACTACTATTCTGTTATAAAAAGAAGAAAGGAAAAGAAAAAAAAAATATTAATGAAGAAACCGCAACATGCAAATTATCCTAATTCTACTAATGAAAAGCTATAATGGAAAGCTTAAAAAGTAAATCTCAAATGGAAACAACAATATTGAAAAAGATAGAAACTAAAACAGAATTGAAACATGAAAGAAACCAAAATTGAATCATGAAAATGATTGCAATGCATGAAACATGTAATCAATGGAAAATACCTATATACATGGTCTAGAAAATAAAAGCTTAATGCATTGAATTTGGAACTTGATATAACAGAACAAATTGAATGAAAACAAGAAATATAAACGTCTAAGATCTACTTAACAGTATTACCAAAAATTCAATTGAAAACATAAGAACATTAGGTAAAAGCAAAAATTCAGAGGTAAATGTGCATTAGACTGAACAAAGAATCCCAATTACTCTCAAAAAGACATTCTGAATAATCAAGCCCTCTTTGGGGTCTTTCTAGTTCATAGAACTTACAGTGGTAATTCTCATTCAATCATCCAACCCTATGCATATCTAACTCAAAATTATAACTTTAACCTAAGTCATCAACTAATAACATCAAAAACCTAAAATTCAGAAAAGCACATTAAACTGGAAAAAATAAATGCGAGAAACATAAAGGTAACAGAATCCAAAAGTAACAGTGCTGTAAATTTTAAAAATGCAAATAGAAACGCAAATTTGAAACTGAAATTGGAAAGAGAAAATTTTATTAAGAACTGGAAAATAAAAGTATAGATACCAGAAATCCAAGAGAGCTCAAAGTCTGTCACCCATTGATCATCCCCAAGAATTCCAGTCTAAGAATCAGAGTATCTACTTCCACAAAAGCGGTAAATCTAACACTGAAGAGAGAAATCAAAACCCTAGGCTAAGTACACTACCTGTCACCCATTATTCTCATTACAAAACTCCCCTTTATATAGGGCAAATCCAAAAACGGAAAAAGAAAAGAAAATGGGAAAGAATTGAAAACAAACTCTGGAATATTCACAAACATCTTCAACTAACTTTAACAGCGACCTGCTTTGCTCTTCAACCGTTTTGCTTGATTCGATCAATCCAGCTCAGCACGTGCTTCTAATCTTCATTATGATCAAGCTCCTCTAGTCTGATTTGTTTCCTAGGCTTGCTTCCTTTGGGCTGACCATCCTCCTAAAAAGTGGCGCAAGGTCCAGCTCTCTTCATCTCTCTCACTCTTTGCCCTAGCTCACGGGTGAAGGAATTGGGGAAAGTCCCAAAATGAACGCGCTTTCTTCCTCTGCCCTCTTTTGCATCAGAACACCAAAACGCATAGCTTCATTAAGCTGGAGCCCAATTAGTGTTTGTTCAACTGCTTCCATGCATCAGTGCAGACAACCACCTAGTAGCCCAATTTCATAAACAGTAGCCCAATTTTATTTCTAGCAATAACGGCCCAAATACTCCATTTCAGCCCAATTAGTCGAAGACTTGATCTACAGCGAAAAAAATGAAGATTTTAAACAACAAAAGAAAAGATAAAAGCCAAAAAAAAATTATTTATTTTTCTGAATATTTTTTCTAAAAAGGAAAAATACCTATTTATTTTAAAACCTATTTTATTTAACTAAAAAGACAAAATTAACACTATTTTAACAAAAATCTAAATTTAAAGAAAAAAAACTAAACTAACCTAATTCTAGAAAATAAGAAACTAAAATGTACTAAAATAAACTTCTAAGACTAGAAAAATAGGGAAAATTTAGGAGTTATCAAGTGGCCAATCTCTATTAGCTGCTATGGAAATTAGGACTCAGTTTGTGTTGAGTTTAGCCACCAGAGCAAACGTATCTTTATAGTTTACCCTGTATTTTTGTGTGTATCCCTTTGCCACGAGTTTAGCCTTGTATTTATCAATACTTCCATCTGCTTTTAACTTTACAATGTATACCCATTTGCACCCAATTGTCTTTTTTCCACTTGGTAAAGAAGTTAGTTTCCAAGTTTCATTTTTATGAAGTGCTTCCATCTCTATGTTCATTGCTTGCTTCCATATAGGATCTTCTAATGCTTCCTGCACACTGTTAGGAATATATACAATGGATACTTGATCAACCGTTAGAGCATATGATTCAGATAATCTATGAGATGATAGATAACTGCTAATAGGGCATTTTACTTTCACTCTCGGATCTGGTTCATAAATTGGTTTTGGTATACCTTTATTTTGTCGCTCTGATCTTCTGATTTGTATATTTTTAGTGTTAGAAGAAGTTGGGGTGGAAGAGTTTACAATAGGGACAAAAGTTACCTCAGTAATAGGTTCTGGATGTGTTTCAGAACTGTCCACAATAGGTGATTCTGGTATGTAAGATAGACTTGATGTCTCATTTTGTGGAGGATGACTTGCATTGACAAGACCTGTACCGGGTGGAGACTTCAGGAGAAGGATTTTGATTTTGTGGACTGTCCATAATAAAAGGAGATGTTGGAGTAGGAGTCACAGGTATATGTAAGCATAATTCTTCTTCTCCAATGTGATGAATCTCCCCCTGAGAAGAAGAAGGAGTGACTCCCCTTGAATAAAAAGGTTCAGACTCCCTAAAGGATACTTCAAGTATTACATGCATTTTGTGGTATTGAAGGTCAAAGCAACGATATCCTTTTTGGATGTCGGAATAGCCGACAAAGATGCATTTTTTAGCACAAGGATCAAGCTTGCCACGTAGTTTTTTTGGAACATGAACATAGGCAGTGCAACCAAAAACTCGAGGTTCAAGATTCATGACATGTGGAATAGAAATTTCAAGCTTCTTTTGAGGGGTGAGAAAACCTAAAACACTAGAAGGAGTGCGATTTATAAGATAGGCCGCAGAGAGGACAGCCTCACCCCAATAATGGGAAGGGACGTTCATGTCAAATAATGAAGCCCGTACAACCTTCAACAATTGTTTGTTTTTCTCTCAGCTAGTCCATTTTGTTGAGGTGTATATGTATAAAAGGTTTGATGTTTTATCCCTTTAAAGGTTAAGAATTCAAAAAAGGATCCATTCTTATACTCGAGGCCATTATCCGATTGAAAAATTTGGATGAAAGAATTAAATTTTGTTTGAACCATACTATGAAGTTTCTGAAAGACAGGGAAGACATCATTTTTATGTTTAAGCAAAGAGACCCACACCATTAAAGTACATTCATCAATAAATGAGACATATAATAAGAATGAGAAAAAGAAGGGACTTTAGCAGGGCCCCAAATGTCAGAATGAATGACTTGTAAAGGAATACAACTTTTATTCATATTGGGGTAAAAGGGAATGTGATGACTTTTAGCCATTTCACAAGTAGAACATTGAAATTTAGAGGGATGATAATTTGACAAATCGGGAAATAATTTTTGAAGATAACCAAAGGAAAGGTGTCCGAGTCTTTTATGCCAAAGCCAAGCAGCAGCAGGGGAAGAATTTGGAGTATTAGTAGCAGATGCTCTGTAATGCAAGTCAGTAGCACCCTTAGAGAGGTCTAAGAAGTAAAGATTTCCACATCTAACACTATAGCCAAGAATCACCTTGGTCTGGACGTCCTGAAAGACACAAAATGTGGGCTAAAAAATCATACTGCAGTTAAGTTGTGATGTAAGCTGACTAACAGATAAGAGATTGAAATCAAGAGAAGGAACAACAAGAACAGAATGAAGAGTGAGAGTTTTTGATAAAGTAATGGTACCCTGACCAGTAATGGAGGTAGAACCACCACTAGCAGTGATTATGGTGGACTTACTTCATGAGAAACAATGTTTTAATATAGAAGCATCATGAATCATATGATCTGATGCGCCGGTATCAATTATCCAAGTAGAATTCCTAGAGTGAGTAGAGAAAGCAAGAGCTTTACCTAGGATGCCTTCATACACAACATTAGCTTGAGGAGAGAGAGAGAGAGAGGAGTCACTATCAGAAGATGAATGGAGGGCTTTGGAGGAGACTTTCAGGCAAGGACGTTTGGTGAAGTCCCACCACGTTGGATACGCGATGATTTCATAGCAACGATTCTTGGAGTGACCAGTATCACCACAATGAGAACATATGATAAGGGTTTGCCAGAGGAATTATCCTTTTAGGAGGATAATTAATAGGGAAGAATGAGGAACCTGAGATAGTAGAACTGAGAATTCTGATGTAGGGGCAGTGATGGGAAAAGAAGAATTGTCTTGCTGAATGATAATATTGGAGGATGGAGCAGAGGTGGTTGACGATGAAGAGGTGAAAGTATTGGCCATGGCGAAATTGGGAATTTAAGGATTGAAAACAGTACAAAGATGAAGAGAGGTGTTCCCGGAATTTAAACAACATCTGATACCATGTTAAACAGGAACAAATACGATACTTTTCATTCATACTTTTTTTTCTCAAAATGAGATACAATTATATAAGCATCAGCTTATATGTAAAATTAGGAAACAACTTTAAAAACAGAAAACAACTTTCAACTTATTCCTAACTAAGCACAACAATAATTTAAATCTAAATTATATCTTCAACAGGGATGAATATATACTATTTATGAGTGATTGACAGGTTATATTGTCCAAAAATATATTGCACTGATGGTTAATTGACTTGGCCGTTAGAAGTCTTATAAATATACAATTGGTATCCAGATACAAATATATTTTTCCATAACCACACTTAGACCTTCTTTATACGTATCTGACTTGAGTGTCAACCTCATTCAAAACTCTCACACCACTTCAACTGAAACACATCATAAAGGTACAACTCTCAATCCAACATAATACAAAATTTGTAATTTCATAACAGTGAAAGGCATAAGATTGTGAAAGGCATATGATTGTGAACTTAAGAGTGAATTCTTTTGTAATTTCATGGTAGCTATAAGGAAGTGCCTATGAAAGCATTAAGAGTTAGTACAACCAGTTAGTATGAGGTGTGAGATAGAGTATTTAAGTGTTCATTTTTTCATCTCAAAAATTGCAAGACAATGTTCTGAAAGCTCTATTAAATTGTGAGAGAACATTGGTAATCGGTTGTTGAAACAAGCAAGAATTTATTTATTTTTTTATTTTCCCTGTTTCCCTTGTGATGGAAACATTTTTTTTCTGATTCAACAATTTAATGTGGATACATTTGTTAACTTCCATTATAGAAGTAACAGGAAAGAAGTAGGAAAAATCTAAAACATATCTAAATCCAACAAAAGAAAATCTAAAATGTTAGGACTAAAACTATTGGAAGTCCCACATCTACTAGAGATAAGGCCAATTTATAATATATAAGTGAGGTGCAATCCTCACCTTACAAGCTGGTTTTGTGGGGTTGAGTTAGGCCTAAACTCACATTCTAATATGGTATCAGAGCCATGATTAAAGCCTATCCTAGCAAGTTCTAAGTGGGCATTTTTGTTTCTATTCCACTCGTTGTCGAGCCAATATTGGACCACCCAATTTCTGTTATCACGCACGAGATGTCTATACCTCGGCGTGAAGGGGGTGTGTTAGAAGTCCCACATCGACTAGAGAGAGGTGCAATCCTCACCTTACAAGTCGGTTTTGTGGGGTTGAGTTAGGCCTAAACTCACATTCTAATATGGTATTATTAGAAAATAAATCTTATCCCGAGATTATTGAGAGAATATATTGTTATTATTATAGGTGATTTGGAGTAATAATGTTACATTATTATAGAATAATTACAATAATAATGTTACATTATTATACAATATTTATAGGGATAAAATAGCAGAATTATAAATTCTTTCTCTTGTATATATTTCTCATATTTTATTCAAAATTAATAAGACAGTTTTTCCTTTATTTTCTTTCTTTACATGGTATCATAGCAGGTTTTCTGATCCTTTTCTACTTTATCTTTGTTGCCGCCGGTGGCCGTCGCCACCGGCGGCCCCCTAAAAGTCTCCTTTTTCAACCTATGCTTTTATACTTCAATGGGCAATCTCTTGTTTTTGTCTCGCATATGTCCGGTGTTGCCATCCGGCCACCTTCTCCGACCACTGTCGCCGGCCACCGTCATCGACCACTTTCGCGGCCATCGTCTCCGCCACTTGTGCCACCGATGCACCAACACCTAGTCCTACCTCTATTGCTTTCGCTATCTTCTTCTCTATTCTGAAGGCCTCCCTTATGTTCAAGGCAGTTAAGTCCCTTGAAGTTTTGTTGCTACTCAGGGCAGTGAAGTCCCTGAAGGTTTGTTGTTGTTTGCCTCTACAGGACAGTCGTTTCCTGAAGGCCTCCCATATGTTCAGGGCAGTTAAGTCCCTTGAAGTTTTGTTGCTGTTTAGGGTGATTAAGTCCCTACAGGTTTTGGCTATTAGCCTTTTAATTCCAGCCGCTGCAGGATAGTGTAATCCCTGCAAGTCTGTTGTTGTTTTCCCCTGTAGTTTGTTGCTGCAGGCCCTTCATTTGTTCTTGCAATTTTCTTGTTCATCAATAGTGGCGAACAGCGAAAATGACGGCGCGCTGATGACACTCTTGAAGACAAATTACATATTTCAAATTGAGTTTATGTATTTCAAGCTTTGTCCATACAATTTGTATGCTCCAGCTTGAGGGGGAATGTTAGAAAATAAATCTTATCCCGAGATTATTGAGAGAATATATTGTTATTATTATAGGTGATTTGGTGTAATAATGTTACATTATTATATAATAATTACAATAATAATGTTACATTATTATACAATATTTATAGGGATAAAATAGCAGAATTATAGATTCTTTCTCTTGTATATATTTCTCATATTTTATTCAAAATTAATAAGACAATTTTTCCCTTATTTTCTTTCTTTACACTAAAACTGTTAATAGTGCCCTTACATAGTAAAGCCTAGATCAATCACATAAGCACAATGCACATGTTCTAAGCACTAAACCAGAATACAATATTTACTGCCATACGCCCATACCTTTTTTGACTCTTCAGATATAAACATTGTTTTCCGCTTAATACCCATAATTCTTCTGTCTTTTGCAAACTCCAACTGTAAAGTTGTTACTTTCTCTGCACCTTCAATTGAAGTTTTAATGGCAGCAACATTTACCAAGTTCGCAAGATCTAGTTCAAGGAGATATAACAATAGAAAAGGTTATACAAAAACAAATCATAAGCACACTACAAAAATACATGGAATTACCAATGGCCGAAATCTGTCGGAAATATCCAAAATCCGTTGATAATGGCATTTTTTCGACGGATTATTATGATCGTCGGTAATTACCGAAGGAAACATCTGTCGGTAATTGCCACATGATTCGTCGGTAATTACCGAAGGAAAATTCCGTCGGTAATTATCGAAGGAAATATCCGTCGGTAATTACCAAAGGAAACATCCGTCGGTAAGTCCGTCGGTAAATATCCCGATCTGGTTCATCTTCTTCCTCTTTCCCCTTCTTCTTTTTCCTCAGATTTCGATTTTTTTTATCAAAATTTCTTCATTCCTAAACCAAAACAACAATCCAATTCATTCCAAAACCAAAACCAAAGATTAAACTAGGTTCTCCAATTGTTTTAGAAACCCTAAAATTTGGGAAAAATCCATATTTTCTTAATTTTCCCACGGCAACGGTGGCGTTCAACCATGGCTGTGGTGGTGCGGCAACGGTGGTGCGACGACAGTGGTGCGACAGCGGTGGTGCGGCAGCGGTGGTGCGGCAGCGGCGGTGCAGCAGCGGCGGTGCGACAACGGTGGTGCGACAGCGTGGCGTTCTCCAATGGCAGCGGTGACACTCTCCAACAACAACGGTGGTGCTCTCCAACGCAGCAGTGGCAGTGTAGGAAGATGGTTGAACGAGAGTGAAAATTGATTGTAGAGAAGATGAGAAATGCTTGAGATGAGAGTAAAGAAAAAATGAAGAAACTAATTTGTGAGAGAGTAAAATATACTCTTCTGCGCAGAGAGAGGGGAAAAAATGGGCGGGAATTTTGCCGCTCTTTTTACCAACGGATTTACCGATGGAATAAATCCTTCGGTAATTACCGAAGGACTTACCGACGGATGGACCAAAGAATTTTGGCCGACGGTAATTATCGAAGGATTTACCGACAGATTTTGTTCGTCGGTAAATGTAAGATGAATTACCGACGGATTTATCGAAGAATTTTGGCCGACAGTAATTATCGAAGGATAATATCCGTCGTTAATTACATTTTTACATCTGTCGGTAAAATCCGTCGGTAATGCATAATTTACCGATGAAAATAACATATTTATCAATTAATAAAAACTAAATTTTTAAAACATGTGTTATGAAATCCTTGAAACTTATTTAAGTCTTAAAATATAAAGAGACTTCAAATAACATACATCAAACTCGTTTTATGTTTTTCCTAATAGAACTATTTTTAGACCATATCAGTATTGGAGTTCTATACATAAAAGTTATAATTAAAATGAAAGATTTTATAAAAAAAAAAGTAACATATGTTTTATTCTTATAACATGGTTCGAAAAGAAATACCAAACATCAAGAAATCAAATTAGTTTTAACATTATCGTATAAATAAGTATATAGATAGAAATATTGAATTTAATTTAATATATTTTGTACAATTTGAGTTTAACTATGATAATTCGATAATTTCATATTGGTAGAATGATAATTCTTGAAAAGAATTAATGATTTAGTTAACTTTTGAAATTTGAGTTGTAGTTTGATATAAAACATTTGTTTACTAAAACGCTTGAACATGACTATTAAGCATTTAACACGTTCATATAACTCACATTGTATATATCTTTGTTTTCAGGCTTTGAATAGTTATGGAGAAGACCTTCTGGAACAAGCAGCGAAGCTTAACCTGGTTATTGGAAGGGATGAAGAAATACATAGGGTTATGATGATTTTATCTAGAAGTACGAAAAACAACCTTGTTTTGATTGGTGAACCGGGTGTGGGAAAAACTGCTATTGTTGAAGGATTGGCTCAAAGGATAGTTAGAGGGAATGTTCCTAAGAAACTTGCTAATGTTAGGCTCATTGCATTGGACATGAGTGCGTTGGTTGCAGGCTGGGAGTTTGAGGAGTGGTTGATGACACTTTTGAAGGAGGTACAAGAGGCCGAGGGGAAAGTTATTTTGTTCATTGATGAGATTCATTTGGTTCTTGGTGCTGAAAAAGCTAAGGGTTACATGGATGCTGCTAATTTTCTTATGCTTATGCTTCCGCGTGTTCAGTTGAGGTGCATTGGCACTACTACGCTTGAGGAGTATAGAAAGTATATAGTGAAGGATGCAGTCTTTGAAAGAAGGTTTGAGCATATGTACGTGGCAAAACTAAGTGTTGATGATAGTGTAAGTATACTTCGTGGTTTGAAAGAAAGATTCGAAGGTTACCATGGTGTAAGGATTCTTGATCATTCTTTGGTTGTTGCGGCTCAATTGTCTAGTCGCTACATCACTGGTTTGTGCTGCTCTGTTTTAATGTATTCTTTAATTGGCAATGTAGTATATTAGTATTGATTGGAATTGTAAGTTTTATTTCTCGTGAAAAGTTTAGTCTCCACATTGTTTTGGTTCCCATTGAAAGAAAGCATTTGGCTTTAGACGTTATATGTTTAAATAGGTTATTTAAATTAATAATTTTGGTTGTGTAGGTTGTTATCTTCCAGACAAGGCAATTGATATAGTTGATGAGGCTTGTGTGAATGTGAGAGTCCTATTTCATAGTTAGTCAAAGGAAATTGACAACCTTGAAAGGAAGAGAATGCAGTTAGAAGTGAAACTTCATGCTCTTGAGAAAGAGAAAGACAATGTCAACAAAGCTCGTTTAGTAGAAGTAAGTGTTGATTATCTTACTATGCTAATTGGTTGTCCTTGAAATTTGGATTGCGTTTTACAACCGTTGTAATTTTATTTTTATGTTCAGATGCGGAAAAAGCTTGATGACCTAAGAGATAAGCTTGAAATGAAGTACAAAAATAAGAAGGAGAGGATAGAAGAAACGGTTGGACCTGAACACATTGCCAAGGTTGATTATCTTACTATGCTAATTGGTTGTCCTTGAAATTTGGATTGCGTTTTACAACCGTTGTAATTTTATTTTTATGTTCAGGTGCGGAAAGAGCTTGATGACCTAAGAGATAAGCTTGAAATGAAGTACATAAACAAGAAGGAGAGGATAGAAGAAACGGTTGGACCTGAACACATTGCTGAGGTTGTTAGCCATTGGACTGGCATACCAGTGACAAGACTCGGGCAAAACAATAAAGAATGGTTTATTGGTCTTGCTGACAAATTGCACCAGAGAGTTGTAGGGCAAGACCAAGCCATTAATTCTGTAGCACAGGCTGTGCTGAGAAGAGTCGGGCATGTGAAACTTCAACAACCAACGTGTTCCTTCCTATTCTTGGGTCCAACTGGTGTTGGAAAGACCGAGCTTGCAAAGGCTCTCGCTGAACAACTTTTTGACGATGAAAATCAATTGGTTAAAATTGACATGACTGAATACATGGAGCAACATTTTGTTTCACGCTTGATTGGTGCATCACCTGTCAGGTATAGTGGTCAGACTGAAGCAGTAAGTGTGGTAGTGTTTGATGAAGTAGAAAAGGCAGACATATCTGTGTTTAACACTCTTCTTCAAGTCTTGGATAATGGAAGGTTAACTGATGGCCAAGGCCGCACTGTGGACTTTAGAAACACAGTCATTATCATGACCTCTAACCTTGGGGCAAAGCACCTCCTTACTGGATTTTCAGGAAAATCTTCAATGCAAGAAGCTCATGATAAAGTAATGCAAGAGGTATATTTCTTGGCACAATTTTTATTACAAATGACTGAGTTTATTGTGTGTTTTCTTTGTTGTGACTCGTGACTTCTGAATATGTTTTCAATAGGTAAGAAGAAATTTTAGGCCAAAGTTGTTGAACCGGTTTGATAAAATTGTTGTATTTGATCCTCTTTCACACGAGCAACTAATAAAGGTTGCAAGGTTATATCTGAAGGACATTGCTTCTGGTCTTGCTACAAAGGGAATTGCAATGGTAGTGACTGATGCAGCTTTTGACTATATCCTTAGTGAAAACTGTGATCCGGTTGGTATCATTATCATGATGATATTGTAAACATTCTTTACTGCACAATAGAGGTTGTGAGTACATAATAAGGTTTGTGTTATGTTTCAGGTTTATGGTGTCAGACCAATTATGAGGTGGGTTGAGGATAAGGTTGAAACGGAGCTTGCTATAATGCTTTTGAAGGAAGAAATTGATGAGAACTCAATCGTTTACATTGATGTTGGTCCTGCGGGTAGTGAGCTAATCTATCGGGTGGAAAAGAACAGAAATAAGTTAAAGATTGAGCAAATGGATGAAGATGAAGATGGTGAAATGGAGATGTGAGTGAACGCTAATAGCTAATAACTATGTATGACCAAGAGAGGTTCAAGTTGATGCTTTTGGTTTTTCTAAAAAACATCGTCTTGTAAATGTTGCATTTTGCTTTTGTAAGTTGATGTTTTTCTCCTTTTGAGCAACTTTTTTTCTGGAGTTGTTGAAGGATGAATATCCCTAATGTTGAATTTTGTTTCAAGAAATAAGTTAATTGTAAACTGAATGTTATTTTTATAATGGTTTAATCATTCTGATAGTCCTTATTTTCGGTGACTTTTTTCAATTAGGTCCCTCATTTTTTCTTTTTCTCAATTGGGTCCCTATTTTTGAAAAATTGAAGCAATTAGGTCATTGTCGTTAGTTCCGTACTAACACCGTTAAAAAGGGTGACACGTGTCGGCTTGTGATTTTTTTGAATTTTTTAAATATATTTTTAATTATTTTTATTTTTTTTTATTTTTTTCTTTTAAAAATAAAAATTTGGCATGTGCCAAGTTGACATTATGCCACGTAGCAATGACAGTGTGAGGTGACACTGACAGTGCCACGTGTCACTATCAAACCACGTGTCATTGCGTTTGTTTCAATTTGGTTCCTGTATTTTTATTTTGTTCCAATTTGGTCCTTGTATTTTTATTTTGTCTCAATTTAGTCCTAATTTTTTTAAAAATTTAAAAAAATTTGTTCCTTCCCAAATAAAATACGGTATGTACGTTTTCCAAATTTTTGTCTTTAAATTTGTTTCTGTTAAGCAAATTATTAGCAATGATGTATTTCAAATCGAAATATTTAACTCTAGAAACTTTTTATGAATGGTTGAGGAAGTATTGGGACTATACTTATATAGATTACCTTCACAAAAATATTTATTATTGAGATATTAACTTTTATAGGTTACTCATTCATATTATTTAGGTTAAATGATTTCTTTACTACTATATAAATAAAAATGTGTTATATGTTAGTTTGTAATTTTTTTTATTTTTCTAATAAAAAAATTAATTTGTATAAATTTCTTTGTAAAGATATATACAAATAAAATTTTGTTTGAACTTGGAGAGAAACAAAATTGTTTAGTTTGGTCCTTGTATTTTTATTTTGTCTCAATTTAGTCCTAATTTTTTTAAAAATTTAAAAAAATTTGTTCCTTCCCAAATAAAATACGATATGTACATTTTCCAAATTTTTGTCTTTAAATTTGTTTCTGTTAAGCACATTATTAGTAATGATGTATTTAAAAAAATTAGGACTAAATTGAGACAAAATAACAATACAAGGACCAAATTGATACAAATTAACAATATAGGAAGCAAATTGAGACAAAACTAATGACATGTGGTCTGACAGTGACAAGTGGCACTATCAGTGCCACCTCACATTGTCATTGTCACGTGGCTCAATGTCAACTTGACACGTGACAATTTTTATTTTTTTTAATAAATAAAAAAATTAAAAATAAAAATAAAAATAATTAAAAATATATTTAAAAAATTCAAAAAAATCACGAGCTGACACGTGTCANCCTTTTTAACGGTGTTAGTACGGAACTAAGGACAGTGACCTAATTGCTTTAATTTTTCAAAAATAGGAACCCAATTGAGAAAAAGAGAAAATAAGAGACCTAATTGAAAAAAAATCACCAAAAATAAGAACTATCAGAATGATTAAACCTTTTATAATATTGATTCTCACTCAAATATCTTTTTGTCAGTAAATTGCAAGTTTATACTTCATTTTCTAATGAATATTAGTATTGATAAAAAAATAAGTAAACAAAGAAGATTTATTAAGGAAAATATTTCTTACTTGATATCAGATTTATTAAAATTAATTTTCCTCTGAATGAACAAATTGTTTCATTATTTGTGTTTGGAAATTCTTAAAATCATGAATCATTTATATTAATTCATAAACTACATTTAACTAAACTAGTCCAATAACCTTAAACACCAAATCACTTTTCTCGCCGATTATATGGTTGTCGTGTTGAAAACTCCATCAAGTCAATATATAATTAAACCAAGTTTGATCGAATTAGTTATAGATTAGGGTTTTTCTTTTTAATTATTATACAATATAATCTTCACTTTTTAATTACATAAAAATTAAGTTTAAGATAACATTGTTTTGAAATCTAAAACTTATGCCGTGATTTTACCCTTATAAAATGGCTTAAAAAATTGAAAAAGAAATAATGATTTAATTTCTTTTTATCTCGACTATTATACGATACAAAATTATTATTAAGTATAATAGAAAAAAATAAATACTTTCATTTTTCTCATATTATAAGTAATGTCAAAATTGAGTTACCATTCTCCTTAAATTAACTTAGTTTATTATTAAAAATAATTACACGCCGTTTTGAAAACAGTAGACTTTATTTTTTAAGTAGTATAGTGATTTTTAACGTTATTGATGATGCACTATATTTAAATAGTATAGTGATTTTTTATTTTTCTTTTTTAGATTTTGAACCTTCAATATTTAATTACAACACTTTTACTTTTGCATTTCAAAATATACAATTCTAGTTTCGTTGTTAACTTGATATGAAATATACAACTTCTAAATTATTTCTAGAATAATATTTTACTTGTTCAAAAAATATTACATTGACAACACCTATATATAATAAATTAATCCCTTCAAATATTTTAAAAACACTAGTATGGTTTTATATGAAAGAAACGCTGTAATTTCATTTATACATTTTTAGTCATTTAAAATTATTTACTATGAATATTAGACTTTTTTTTGGAAGGATAAAAAAAAAAGATCTTTTACCTTGTCAAAATCAGATAATTTTATTTATTTTAAAAAATGCTTACTATCATCACTGAACTAAAACTTATTACATTTAATTTTATTAAATTTTGAATTTATAAACATTTAACTATTTTTATTCATTACAACTTCATAACTCTCCACCATGAAAAAATGAAAAAGAAAAACTATTTTTATATAAAATTTTAATGAAAATACATTATTAATATATATTTTTTACATTTTTTTTAATTAAGAAAAAATATTATTAGTTTGTGCTCTTATTAACAAGATAAGTCGAATATTGACATTTAAAATTGTAAGTTTGTTGCTTTATTAGCAACATAAGCAAAAATATCTATTAGTAGTTGAAGCTAAAAAAGTAACATTATGATTGAAATATTTTCTGCAAGACCTTATAATAATTATAATATAAAAAAGATATGTTTTTATAGTCAAAGTATTTTGAACTTAAGTAGTAATTTAGTACACTAATTTTGCACAATGAAGATGAAAAATATATTAAACTATTTAAAAACAACGTTAAAATGGATGCAAGATGGTAAACTAAGAAAATATAGCTGAAAAAGAGAGAATTATTTACTATATATTACTATATATATGGATGCAAGATGGTAAACTAAGTTTAACATGAAACCAAAATATATGATACGTTTGACCAATTCATATAATTAAGATAATAACTATATATACCTAAATAAAGATTTTTTTTTTGTTCATATTTGTTTTTATATTTTATTTTTTAAATTTCAACATAAATAATTACAATTCCTTTTGGTATTCACATTATTTTATCAATATTATTTTTTAAGTGACCGTTCATTTAAATTTAATTATTTCTATTTAATAATTTTTTAACTTAACTATTTTTAATTAAAAATTATCTACAAAATAAATAAAAAATAATTATAATAAAATTATAAAAAATATTTATATTTAATTGTATATTTATAATAATGACAATAATAATAATCTTATTGTTTTTTAATATTATAAAAAAAATGAACACACCTACTGTAAAATATATGTTTTCACTAATATTTATAAGATGATATTAATGTTTTTAAAACTAATATAAATACATATCCGTTAAAGTAGTAAAATTATCAAGAAAATACACAAATTGGTATATAATAACAAGTTTTGGGAAATGTATATTATATAATAAAGGTTGTTTGGTTAATTAAATGTTTTATATCAAGCATATAAATTTTAACAATGAAATTGATTCTTTTCCCAAATTTAGTTTTGTACAATTTTATATTGATCAAAAACAAAACTATCCACACATTAAAAATTGAAAATCAATTAGAAAGGTAAAAGTTTTGACCTTCTTATAAGTCTAAGACATGTTACACTTGATCTCAACTTCGAGCTATATATCACTTTTAAAAAGAGACTTTTTCATCCAAATACCACACATAAATTTGAGATTGTTTTTTAAAAATAAAATTACCAAAAACACACTGATAAAATATAAAATATAAGTCTAACTGACATATTAACATTATTATTTGTCAAAAATTGACAACAATAAAATTTTATGAGGTTTTTTTATATTAATTTTTTATTCAAATTTAAATTCACATTAACGTCTCAAATGATTACATTTAATAAAAAATCTTTACATAAGCAAAAGATTACTGAAACTAAATTTTTTATTATATACCTTAGCTCTATTATTTTCTAGGATATATTGATCCTTAACATATCTTAAGTTTATACATTTAAGTGATTATTGAAAAAAAAAACACACATACAAAAATATTAAAGGTAAGTTAATATAAAAAAAATAAAACATGAAATTCATAAATTAATATAATATATTTCACTTTCAAACTAAGCACAACACTTAAACATATCATACATCTAGACTCAAATATTTGGATACATGTATTATTGTTAAGCTATGGTAGGTTGTGCACTTATGGTGACCTCTACTGCTATGCAGAACTATTGTCAATGAGTTTCACTCTACCACATACAAGGTTAGTCCACGAAACGCCTTAGGCTAAGGTAAAACCCTTAGACTATAACCTCCTACTACTCTCACCACATGCCTCACTCCTTTATACTTGAAAATGAATTATCATTAGAGTGTCATATGCTTATATGATTATGAATTATGATTATTTATTGCTATTGTTAGGCAAAAGTTTGTATGTGCATGAGAATAGGTTTTTGGTAATATTTGTGATGAGTTTTCTCTATGAATGTATTATGTATGTTTTGTTGGGTTATTCCAACAGAGGGTTTGATGCTAAGGGAAAACAAAGTTATGATGCTCAGAGGTTTTCGATGCAAATATATGTTGTAAGGGTGTAGTGATAATCATATGCATTATATTTGGGTTTTATTAGGGTGTAACATGTCAATGATTGGATTTTGATAATTCAAGTGATGTATTATATGTGTTTGTGTATGTTTATATGGTTATGTGATGCTTAAATGCATGCATGATGTTTTGGGATAATTATCCTCGTGATTTAGGGTTGTTGCATGTATATGTTTGAACACTTGAATTCTATCCAGGATCTGTTTCAATTCGGCAATAGTAGATTATCATGAGTTTAGTTTTGAAAATAATCGATTATCTGCGATAATAATCGATTATTCCTTCCTACGTGATGTTTTTGGGTAATTTTCACTAAGATAATTGATTATCTTAAGTGATAATCAATTATCATAGTGCAATTTTGTTAAAAATGACGAATTTGATGAAGAATGAGCGTGGACCAAGATTGGGGAGTTGTGGAACGTGATGATACTTAGAGAATGTGATTAATGGTAATGTTTAGGGTCAAGTTTGACTTGTGGTTGAGATTGGAACATGAGTGAGTGTTGGGATGTACCTAAGTATGTGATTGATGAGCATGAGAGTGGAGGATAATCCTGGTGCTATCTGTGGATAAGTACTTCCTTTTGCCTTGTGTGCATATGAAGGGTTGTTTGAGCCTTCCTTGTGTGGGGATGAAGGTGTGGTTCTTATTCTTGTGTGGCAAGATTACATGTTCCTTAGTTGGATTGTGGGACTACAAAAGCAGATTTGTAGGGGAGGCTACAAATGATTTGTTGGGAAGGCTACAAATGTCCTGTAGGGGAGGCTACAGGTGGGTTGTAGGAGCGGCTACAATCGGTGAGGTAGGGTACAAAAGTGAGACAAACTCTTTACACCACGGTGTTACTGGTACAATGATGCTCATGGTGTTGTTCATGATTGGGATAATCATGATGGTGATGTATCTATGATGATCATCACGATATTTGAGATGCTTCAGGTGATGTGATAGAGGTGTTACTATAACATTTATAGTAAGTAGTTAACATAGATGCTAATGAGTGGATGGACCACAGGTCTATGTGTGGGACTTTAGTGATGACGTCTACGGTTAAAGATCAAGAATTGAGGATCAAGGATCGAGGATCGAGGATTGAGGATCGAGTAACTTGTTGTGATTAATTTGTTATGATAGAGGTTTAGAAAATTTATTAATATTACTACTATGTATTGGGTGTTTGGTTATTGTCGATACAATCAATATGTTTATATCTTGTTATTATGATTGTTTTATTGGTAGCTTACTCCATACGTGTTTTTGTTTGCGTGTTGTGAATGATATTATCGACGATGATTGTATAATGTGTTATACGTGAGCAGATGATGTTATAGTTGGTGCTTAGACATGATAGATTCGAGAGATGACGGGAGACAAACTTGGAATTTTTATTTAAGGTCATAGTTTTTGAATTTTAAAGATAATGTATTTGGAGTTATTTTATTTCCTTCATTATTTCCATTTGATAAGAGTTTTTGAACTATTATGTTTTGAAAATATTTTGCACATTAAATGTTGAGGTTTTTTGAAAATACGTTTCCGCGCTATGTTAAAATTTGAAATTTACCGATTTTTGAATAACCCGTGACACCTTAGAGAACTCTCTTATATTTTAATTCTTTCGAGAACTCTCAATATCCTTCTCTTTTGAATAATCCCTCCAATACACACCATGAGTATTAGAGATGACAGATTCTTCCTTTTCCGAACCGTGAGTAGTTCGATGTGAAGGGCTTCTTCGAGTACTTTTTCTCTAGGCGCGTTGAGGGGTGTATAATGGTCATATTTAGGCGTCCAAGTGAGTTCCTTTTAGGGAGGCTTGTCGCTTTTGTTGGAAAATTGCTTCCTTTCTTTCTTGCCCTCGCTAGTAGGGACTTCCTGTTGTTGTTTTTTCCTTGAGTTTCTCATGTCCTCAATACGAATAAACTCAGGGATCTTCTCCTAGAGTTCCTCCATAGATTTTGGTGGTCTGGCATACAACTGCTCAGCGAAATAGCCTGGTTTTAAACATGACAACAAATTATTGATGATGAAAGTGTGATTTACGTCTTTCACTCGTCGCACAACCTCGTTGTACCTTTGGATGAATTCCTTTAAGGTTTTGTCTTTTCCTTGCTTGGTGTTCACCAATTCTGCTGGCGTCATCTTTTGCTTTCGATTGGATGCATACTGTTTTCTAAAAAGGGTTTCTACTGTGGCAAAGCAGTCTACCGTGTTTGGAGGGAGGGTATGGTACCATTCTAATGCTTTATCCCTTAATGACAAGGAGAAAACTTTGCATATGATTGGATAGCTATCTTTGTAGAATGCCATCGCATTAGTGAAGATCCTGAGGTGGTTATCGGGGTCTGTCGAGCCATCATATCTTTCTAATGTCGGAGGAGGTTTCTCCGACATAGGAGTTTGCATGATAGTTTTCGTAAACAGAAGTAGATTGATAGGCCGAATAGTTTGAAGAGGTGTGGGTGTGGGTCCCCTTCTTCCCTGACTGCTAGGCTCGGTATGGGCAGACCGTCCCCCATTTCGATTGCCCTCATTTTTGTCGTGCCTATTTAAGGCTGATAATTCAGGGGGTGGCCTTTGTGCCCTTAGGGTTGCAATTTCCTCCGCCTGCTTCCGTTGAATCTCTTGTTGTTCCTGTATGATCCGCACCTGTGCCTGTATCTAAGCTCGCATCTCTATGATCATGTATCTAGTATTCTGCTCTTCCATATTTCTTGTGGTCACCATTAGGTATCTTCAAGTCTCTAGGTCCCACGGTGGGCGCCAAAATGTTTCGATAAATATTTTGTGGGACCGAGAAACTAACCTTGCTGACGCGGGTCGACCGCTTTCCAACGCTTGAATTGGGTTCTCCGTTGTCTCCTTCTCATATGGACTGCTTAATCTCCTTCTCCAGCAGAGGAGGGAAGTACATGCAGAAGACACTCTGTTGCTCAAGTTAGACGTAAGTTACGAAGCTTTTGCTCTCAAGAGAGTACTAAGTGACTTGTTATCACTATGAAGTATTTTCGAGTGTGAGTGGAATGTACCTGTCCTTTGACCTTAGCCTTATATTTATAAGTTGTCATAGGCTCAATAAAATATAAACAGTTGGCGTCGTCTGTGGGGACCGAGATACTAATTTTTTGACGCGACTTCTGCTTTTTTGATTCCAGTCTAGGCCACTCAGTTGCCTTTAGTATTGGCCGTTCGATGGACTTCAATCTTGACCGAGGGGGGAGGTACCTACAAAGGCACTCCGACGCTCAAGTTAGGCGTCTGTTGAAGGAGCTTTTGCTCACGAGAGAGTATCTGTGAATTGCTATTACTGTTGAGTATTTTAGAGTGTCAGTAGAACGTATCTGGCTTTTGACCTTGGCCCTGTATTTATAAGTTGTCATAGGCCCAATAAAATACAAACATATTTACCTTAAAATTCGGTCAATTGCTCACAAACAACTTATCAATATCTTTATTTTATCATCCGCTGGACCACTGGCCTAATTTACTCACTGACCCATCAACGCATTAATCTAGCCCTGAGACTTTAATATAAGTCTCGCAATTCCTGGCCCAATTACGGCACAATCCAGTTTACCGATCGACTAATTCTCTTAACTGTTCAACCTAGACATCATACTATGCATAAGTGAAATAACTAAATTGACCTTTCACAATAATATATTTAATCACGACAATTTTACACCGCCATCAAGATTAAAGTAAAGAACTAAAATCTTAAAATACAAATACATTTAAATTTGTGTATTTATCTAGGATTAGTAAATGTACTCCTGAAAGTACAAAGTTCTTTGTTATTTAACCTATAGTTATAATATTTTAAGTCAGACTTTTGTTTCGTAGCCAACTTTTAGGGTGTGTTCATTTTGAAAGATGGATTTAGGAAAAAGAGAGTGGATGGATTTGAGGGAATTTGAGAGTGAGTTAATGGTTGTTTTTTTTGAAGGGATTTGAAGGTGACTAAAAGTGAATTTAGATGTAAAGTTTGTGAAAATTAATATACGATTTGACTAATGTGACAAATAAAAAAATGGTTTAATTGATAGAAATTGAAGATTATCAAAATACCCTTAACATAATAAGTAATATAAAATGATAATTGTTAATATTATATATAATTGTAAAAATTATTATAAGGTAAAAAAAAATAAAAATTAATTTTTAACATAAAAAAAAACTATATTATTATTACTATTATTATTATTTAAGCACATGGGAATCAAAGAATAGAATATATGGAAATCGAACAACAGAATATGTATTTGAATACACCTTATTGAAATTGAATAAAGAGACTTAAGTACATGAGGAATCAAATAACTCATGGTGTATTCATATACACCTTATTGGAATCGAATAAGGAGGGTTGTAATCGAATAGAGTCATTGTGAAATCAAATACGTTTCGTTGGAATCGAATACACGTTGGTGCAGAATGGGATACAACAAAACATTTGAGGCAATATGTTTAGTGTTTGGAATCGTTTAAAGGCTTAATAGCTGAGCATCTATGAAGTAAATTTGGTTATATATTATTAGGAGCATTTGATAATTTCATTAGCAATCACCCAAATCCGAATTAAGATGCAATGATTTAAAATCTCTTAAATCCCTCAAATTTACTATAGTACTTGCTTTTAAATCATAAAAAAACAAATACGATAAATCTTACAAGTAACGCTAGAAGTGACAAGATCAAAATGTCTACATAACGTAATCGTTATCAATTTAAAATATTTATGTCACGTGTCACTAGTTTAAACACCCAGAAAGTTTACTTGATAATTTGGACTTAAATTTATCTTATTTCCTTAAAAAAAAAAACTACAATATAAAATTATAAAAGATAATTTTGTCTTCACATAACATGGTAAAGTGGCTCTCATATGATATGTTTGAAAAAGAGAGTCACTATTATGTTCCAAATAACAATATTAGATATGAAAGCTTTGATTTTGAAGCAAAGTGTGACGAAAGTGTTAAATTAAATTAAAAAAGAAAAATTACTGGTTGAAGATGAGGTGAGTAAGAAGAAGGTAGGGTATGATTGAGATTGCAGAGGATAGGGAATTACGAGAATCGGAGTCTGTTTCGTCCTTCTGAACTCTAATGGAGGCACTATCCCTTCTTCCCATAAACACTCTCACAAATAACCACATTTCTCTCACTGCTTCTTCTAATTATGCTTCGCTCTATTCTTCCTTACAACTCAATCCTTCTTTCACTGCAAGAACCCTCACTTTGGTATTCATTCATTCAATTCTATTCAACTTTTCTGCATTCTTTGCTTTCTGGGTCCCAACTGGAATGATGATAACTACGTTTCTCTTTGCAGAGAAAGAGCGTCGTTCGTGTACAAGCCGAGAGTGAAGATTATGAATTGAAGCAAATGAGGGATATGGCTGCTGCCAGAAAGAGATGGGAGGCTCTGGTATTTTTCAATTTCATTCACTTGTTTTTTTCATCATAGCCACAGTTATAGCTGCATTTGTTCGCAATCCTAAGAATTACGGCCGAGCCACTGCTGAAATGTAAAACCTTATAAACAAAATGCCTGTGGACTGATGACTAATGAGGAGATTAGAGTGGAATTGAATTTTTCGCAATCTTGTTCGTTGTTCATTCTTATTGTATTCGTTGTTTGGGATTTCTCAATAGTAAAACTGAATGATAATTGATAAGATATCTTGTTCTTGTTTGATAAACCCCTTTATGAATATGGTGTTGATTAAAATATGGGGTGGACCCTATTAATTTTTCTTGCGGTTTGCTTGCTTGTTTTTGTAGATCAGAGATGGAAAAGTTAAAGTTCTTACCCCAAGGGAAGCTGGGTACGCAGTTCAGCTTTCAGGCAAGCCCCTTCTTGATGTTCGTCCCTCCAATGAGCGCAACAAGGTTTGTCTTTGAGTTCAGGCGTTGCTTTTCTTTACCCTTTAGTCAATGCATCATCGGAGGGGAATATAAGTGGAATAATTTGACATTTAAAACACGTTATTGCTGCGGTTACATCATTGAAGCTAATTACCATGATGCTAATTGATCTTGGCTAGTTGTAAAGAAAGCATTAGATGGATTTACCTATGTGTTTAGCTTTGTTCATGATACTAATTTTTTTTTTCTTATTGCCAATAAGTAATCTGACTCTTTTTCCTGTATTTTCGCCTCATTGTTGTGATCTTTGCTTGTTCTTTTTGTGTCTTTTGAAGGCATGGGTGAGAGCTTCAACCTGGATTCCAATATTTGATGTTGATAATAAGCTAGATTTTGGAACCGTTCCCAGAAAAGTCACAAATTTTGTTATGGGTATTAAAAATCCCGTGCTGACTCTTTCATTAGTAATTCTTTGCTAGGCTTTTTTAATTTGTAAACTAAATTGGAAGATTTCATTAGAAGTGTATTACTTCTGTTGTGTTGAACAGGAGGTTGGTGGAGTGGCATGCCTACTCTATCTTATGACAGGTATCATAAACTGTCATTTTCTCTTTTGATTTGTTGTCAATGTACATGAATTTATAATTCATTTATTTCCTCTTTTCAACAGCCAGTTCTTAGCCAAAGTTGCGGAAAAGTTCCCCAAAGATTCTGAATTAATTGTAGCATGCCAGAAGGGATTGAGGTGAGATTTACACACTTGGTTGATTGATTGCATTGCACCCTCAATTTTTTTCATTTCGGATTACGATAACCTGTGTTGTTAAAACGTATTTGATACTTCCTCTTGCATTTTTAATCCTATTATAGTATTCCAATATCTGGCTCCTAAAATTATGGTGCACGAAAGAAACTATCTGATGATCGTTAAACTAGTATCAAAAAAACAGCACAGCTTTTTTTTGGTTGATTGAACCTCATTTTCTGGCCAGATCACTTGCTGCTTGTGAACTACTGTATAATGCTGGCTATAAAAATCTGTTTTGGGTTCAAGGAGGATTTGAAGCTGCTGAAGAAGAGGCATGTTTTCCTATTTAAATTTTGTGGAATTTGTATTTGATTTACTCTACTTTAATCAAGCATAGGAAAATAAAATTGGCTAATTTGGTGTGCTCATTCCTTTGTTTTACCAAATTTATTTTGGAACAGGATCTCATTGTAGAGGGCCCATCACCTCTCAAATTTGCTGGAATTGGTGGAGTGTCAGAATTTCTTGGGTAATTGTTTAATCTCTCTCCTTTTTAAGGCTTAATGCATGTTTGTTGATGAAATCTATTTGGTCTTGTCAATTTGAAGTTATCTCTATTGGATAACAAAGGTTATTTTATTATCTACACTATTAACAATGTTTTTACAATGAATTCTTGCCACATTAGAATGTTATATATACTTTTGATGGGCTCCAACGGCATAGACCTTTGAAATATTGGATAACAAGAACAAGTCTGAGTGGTGATAGCTGTTGACATGGTAGTCAAAGTTGAGATCTTACTCAAGATTAGAAAGGGAAATATGGATTGTTAATCAGAAGATCGTAATAATATGGATGGTAAAATTCTACAAATTTTATGAAATTTGCATGTTCACACACAAAATCTGTCTCACTCAAAATTCATAATTGAACTTCATATTATATAAACCAACTCCATCTAAACCAAATAATTTTGTAAGCAAAATTCATAATCTGCAGAGACCTTCAACTCCATCATTTCGATCTCCTTCACCATTGAAATCAGCCACATGTAAATCATGCTGATGTAAAGTTTCATCCTCCTCAACTTAGACTAGAACCAAGTTTTCATCCAAATCCAATGCTTCGTTCTGCTCACACTCATCATCCATAATGTACTCCACATTGGATGAACAATCATCAATATTAATTTGGTCTGGTTTTCTTGTTTGCTTCTTCTTTAGCTCATTTTGAATTAGCCATAACAAAACAACATCATTCATAGTGCACAGTGGATGTAATTCAGGGATATGAATGGCTAAAAAAGTTTAAGCAAGTTTTTGGTGTATATGTGGCAACACTTAATAGAAGTACAAAAGGTTGGTCAAGTTTTTGAAATTAACTGTAATACAACTTTATCCAAAACTAAGGCATACTTAAAAGCTTTGAGAAAGGAGTTAAGAAATGAGGTAGAAGCATTTTATGTTGAGTTGGAAAAAATTGTCAAAGTGGCATACAAATTACAACTTCCGAACAACTCAAGATTACACTCACTGTTCCATGTTTCATAGTTAAAGATGGCTTTACCCTCCTATCAACAAAGTCAAGAACTGCCAAGTTCGTCTCAAATGAGTTTTGCTACTAGGATATTGTTGAATGGAATGTGGCAGGTGCTGATAAAATGGATTGACATGCCCATAAAAGATAGCTCTTGGGAAGATTATGAGGTGATTAAGGTTTTCCCGAGTCCACCTTATTGATGGGCATCAATTATTGGCCTTCAAAATATTTCTACTATTGTAGTGGAAAAATAGACTCTAGTAGGAATGAGTTTGTTATGCAGAGTGGTGGTGACTAACTGCACATATGGCAGATTGAGGGGGTGGGGCGGCAACAGGAGGAAAGGAGGCAATCATTTTGGTAATTGTGGGGTGTTGGCTGCAAAACCAACGACAAGTGCACTAGCCGCAACGTAGCAAGTGATCAAGGGACTTGTGCAACACTTAACAACTCTTGCATTTTAATTCAATTAGACCACAAAGTTCACAAAAACACAAGAAACTTTTTTTGATAAAAATATTTTCATCAAATAGTTGGTGTGCAAGGAAATGTAACATTGATCATTTACAAATTGTTAAGACTAGAGTTCATCCACTTCACTCTCATGCATTCACAAACTTTTCAATTTCATAATCAAGTCAAAATCAACTCACAAACATACTCAAATCGTTTTCTTAGTAACTTTGAGCCTATGATAACTCATCAAGTTTCAATTCCTTGAATCCCCAACAAACAACTATGCATTAAGTTCAAGAGTCTAAAGATTACTAATGAATCATGTTCTATCCCTAGACATAAGCTCCATTAGGTATCAATTTTAGTACTAGGTTCAATTCATATTTCCCAATATATCAAGAACCACAAATCAAGCCATAAGTGATCAAGCCACAACAAGCATCAAGCATAGAAATCAAATACTAACTTTGAAATGGAAAAACATATGCATTAACATCACAAAATACATAAGATTTAGTTTATTACATCTAATCTCACCAAATAAGGTTAGCCTTCCATGGTGGAGAACCTAAGGTTTACAAATTGAAGAGACAAAGAAGAAATTGAAAACATAAAGAAGATGAAGGTCCTTTCCTAAGGCACCTAGCAGCTACTCCAAGTCTCAATCACGCCTCTCCTTCGCTTTTCCATCTCCAATCTCAAACCCATCTTCCTCTTCAACCCCAAAAGGGCGAAAACCACCATGGATGAATGAGGAAACCCATGGAGGAGAGGGAGAGCTTCCCAACACTCCAAGCATCCTCCAAGAGTCTCTCCCAAGCACCCAAGGTGATTTTGTTCGTGTAAGAATGAGGAATTATGAAAACCCTCGCGAATACATGATTAAATACCCACTTTCGCATATCAGAACTGATAGACTCGCCCAACGGCTTCATTCTCACCTAGTGAGGCCTAAAAACTGATGCTCCTTGACTTGTAACTCGCTTTGTAAGTTTAGGCTATCAAACTCGCCCAATGAGTAACCAGCTCGCCCAACGAGTCAGCCTAGCTCCCAATAGTGATTTTTTGTTTGTTCGGGGGTGGTCCATTGCAATATAACCCTACAGGTGAGTCTTTTCTTCATGTTTGTAGCCTCGATACGATTCTAGAGCCCCTAGAGTGGGTATTTGTCTAAAAATCATTCTTTCTTGTCCAATCATGCTTCCTTTAGTTCCAGCTTGTTTTCCTCCATTAGAATTGCTACCTATTTCCTTATCTCACACACTCAAAGAGATATTAGAGGTAAAACAAGCATATATTAACTAAAACACAATAAAATATAAAAACACACTGAACTTGGAACATAATACGGGAAAAGCTATGAAAGAGTTGATTTATTCATGAAACTATACACCCAAAAACATGTAAAATCAATTGTTATCATAGGGGTTGTGTTGGAAGACTTACATTGAGTCACCCACCCATCTATGATCATATCAACAGGTGAGCCACCCAACTGGCTACCCTTCACTGAGTCACCCACCTAGCTCCTAGGGAGGCGTTACCATCGATGTTCTTGATACTGTCACTGGTGTCGCTGCAGGTGCAATCAGATCCCTAATTGTTTTCAGTAACATCCTTACACTTCAACTTTTATCTCATATTTCACTAAGGGTCATTAGCATCCCCACTTTAGAAAGTTATCTATCATCATTGTTGCCATTCACCCTCTCCATAAACATTTGTATCCATCACAACTTTCGTTCCGCACCTCATAACAATCCTATTCACACTTAAAAACAAAGAACAACAATGGTCCCTTGTGGTGTGACAAGACAACAACCCTCATTCAATGCGAAGAAGAAAATGAACATGAAACCCTTGCACGTGAGCGAGGAAAAGAAGGTTTCGTGATGGAGAAGGGTAGCATCCGTGGTAGACGAAGATCCTGTTCAAGCACTACAACAGTGTTGTTAAAGTTTTTGACTCTAGTTCCGTCAACAACAGAGTGCAACAACGTAGCTCCCTCTTGGAATAGTGGTAGAAAGGAACTTGGTTTATCTTGAAGAAGAAAGAAGCCATGCCTTTGTTCAACAAGAAACAGTGATTGATCATGCTTGGAGAAGAGGACGCTTGTGGTGTCAATTTGTGGTTTATGAATGATGTTTTTAGACACTTTTTGATATCAAGTATGGACAAGGAAATTACAGGAACATAGAAAAGTTGGAAAAATTATGCTATTATTGTTTGATCTGTCATGTGCATTAACAATTATGTTTTTTGTTATGTTTTTGTTTAAGATTAATTGTAATTAGTATTGTAATATTGGATTGTACCAATAATGTTTTGAATTTGTTCTAGTATTGTAGTAGTGATGTTAGTAAAATGTCGATACTATACTTTGTTGATTAATCCCATAACATTGTTGTTATGTTATATCAATTTAAGCATGTTGTGCTGCATTTGTGATGTTTACACGTAAATGATGAAATGACTAAATGCAATGAAGATATTGAAAGGGAAAAAACGAGACAAAAAAGACATGTCTGCTTTAGTTGCACTCCAAAAAAAGACACTCTGATCAATCTGCAATCATATACTTCTATCCGTGTGAGCTTTTTAGCCCTCAAAATTGCACATGTGGCTCATCAGATTGCTAGCAATTTTGACACATTCGTGATTGGCCACTTTAAGAAGTGGAATTATGGCTCCCCTTAATGCTTTGAGGGACGTCATGACAGAAAGTTTCTGATATTAAATCCTTGGAACATGTGGAATATTTGGGAAACAATAAACAGATGGAAACGTATATGCATTCTATATTTCTGTCTTAACTTCACTCAATAATGCAGAGCTGTTTCCATGTTTCTTTTTGGACTAATCAATATCTATCACTAATAAATTGTTAATTTAGAATAATGAGCTGTAATTAGTAGAAAGTTAGATATGTGTGTGTGTGTATATATATATATATATATATATATATATATATATATATATATATATATATATATATATATATATATATATATATGATAAGGAATGCAGGGACCTGTTGATTATATACAGTGTTCTTCAATCTGTTAATTATCATGTCTTCTTTTAGTCGTCACTTCTTTTTTTTTTTTTAAATGTTTATCCTAGATAAAAGTGACGTATGTTATTTTATATGCTTATCCACTCTATACATGAATGATGCTATCCTTTCACACATACACCCTCCCATACCCAAAACAAAGATTTTAAATCAGTAAAATCTGTGTAGGCTTGCAGTATACAATTTAAAATGCTCTTCTATTTAAGGAAAACATTTTGGAGCAATCCTGAGCCAAGATAATTAATAACCAACCTGAAACTGTGGGTAATCTGGAGCACTAAACACAATGACCAGCTTTCCAGAATCTACAGTATGGTGAATGGTGTAACCTTTCATCCATTTCATCTATAAACAAGCAGCCTAAATCATAATTTAGTTAGGCACTGAATAAAGCTTGAATTTGAAGCAATAGTTCAACTAAGTTCATACACTTTTATTTTCATTATCCTAACAATAGCAGCAAACCAGAACACTAGAATGCATTCAAACAGGAATTCTTTTAGGATCAGAAAACATAAATGAAAATTTCATTATACAAATAATAAATGCAATGGTGCGGCATCTTTTTCAACCATCAATTAGCATCTGTCTAATGTTACAGGATTAGAGTAAATTGGTAGGTAAATATTTGACCAGTTTTGTTTAGAAAGGGTATTAGGTTTTATTCTGAGGCATGCTTTCACGGAAGTAAAGATGGGAGAAACATGAGTTCATTGTATTTTGCCATTCCACATGCCTTAATTTGATGTAGTGAAAATTTGTATTTACTTCCTCATGCTGCTCTTATCCTTTCCATTTTAAACCTATTAAGTTTATCTTAGAGAAATAAAAGAGTAATCAAAGCTTGAGTTAAATGATCAAACAAACAAATTATGGTGATTTATAATTATTTGAAGGTATTTATTTTTTTTCATCAATAGTAGGGTTTCTGAATTAAACTCTATTAGATAAGGGTACTCCTATTGCTCAGTAATTTTTTTTAAAAAAATTACAAGACGAAATCTAGAAAATCTTTCAATATAATCAATAGGTACTCTAATAAGTCTTCCTTGTCAGTACTTGATATCAACAAGTGTCTAAAAACATCATCGATAAACTACAAATTGACCCCGCAAGCTTCTTCATCTCTAAGCACTGATCAACCCCTATTTCTTGTTCAACAAAGGTGTGGCTTCTTTCTTCAGCATAAACCTAGTTCCTTTCCACCACTTTCGGGGAGGGAGCAACGTTGTTGTGATTTGCCGTAATAGAACTAGAGTCAAAGACTTTGCTGACATTGTCTTAATGCCTGAACGAGATCTTCATCTACCATGGATGCAACCCTTCTCCATCGTGAAATCCTTCTTCTTTTCCTTGCTCACATGCAAGGGTTTCTCGTTCATCTTCTTCTTCGTGTTGAATGAGGGTTGTTGCCCCACCACAAGGGACCATGATTGTTCTCTGTTTTTAGGTTTGAGTAGGGTTGTTATGAGGCATGGAATGAAAATTGTGATGGATACAAATGTTTATGGAGAGGGTGAATGATGACAATGATGATGGATAACTCTCTGAAGCGGGGATGCAAATGACCCTTAATGAAATGTAAGAAGAACGGAAAATGAAGTGTAAGGACGTCGTTGAGAGCAACTAGGGATCTGATTGCACTTGCAGCTGTGCCAATGACGGTGTCAAGAACATCGATGGTAGGGTCTCCCTAGGAGTTGAGTGGGTAGCTCAGTGAAGGGTAACCAGTTGGGTGGGTGGCTCACCTGTGAATGGAGAAGGGAGATAAGCCTCCCACGTGAAGAACATGATAGCAAGAGGATTGACATGTTTCAAAAACGAGAGAGGTGACGTGGTACACCGTTAGCCACGCCAGAAAAAAAATTAATTTTGTTGGTCAAGGAGGACAAAATCCGAAACTTTTTGAATGTAGAAGGATGAAAATGGATCAAAGTTTCAAAGAGGGACGAAAACCAAAATAGCATGATAGTTTAGGGACTAAAATCATATTTAATCCTAATATATAAGTGGATGCAAATCTCACCTTAAAAGTCGGTTTTGTAAGGTTGAGTTAGACTTGAAATCTGTTATTAACATAGCATCGGAACCATGGGTTAGAGTCTATCCTAACAAGATTTGTTGTTTGTTAGACATTGTTCCATTAATAAGTTCCACACACAAGATGTATATTATACCTTAGCGGGAGGGAGGTGTATTAAAAGTCTCGCATCAACTAGAGATAAAGCCAATTCACAATAAATAAGTGGATGTAATCTTCACTTTAGAAGCTGATTTTGTAGGGTTGAGTTACGTTTAAATCTCCTTCTTAACATATTGTTGTCACAGGACAGAGGGAGAATTCTCTGATTTACCTTTTTTTATTTGTCCCCTTGAGTAATACCAAGACCTGTCATACTTACACATTTATAATTGGTTGGAAACTCTAGTACAAAATCTTTGTTCTAAATCACCCTGCAGATTTGAGTCATGATCATAGTCTCTAGTTGATGAAGACTTATATGTAGCCTAATGTTCATTGCTTATTGGATATAATTGCATGATAGTTTTAAATAATTTTCATTACAATTTGCAGCCTTCAAGTGTGATTTTATATATTCAAAATAATTAGGATATGGTTGCAAATTTCTGACTTCATAAATATTTCTAGTTGGACTGATCAACAAAGAGCAGCTGCGGCCAAGGAAGGCTGGGGATATAGATTAGTGTTTTCTGCACGCCTGGTATTTTATCCGCTGTGGACCTTCACTTTTATATTTTATTTCTTAATCTATACATTCACAAGTTTGACATTTGTGGCATAGATTGGAGTCTTTCTTGCTGCCGATGTGCTATATATTGGTGCTCAGCAAATTAGGCGCTATCTTCAGGATATCAGGACCCATTGAGGTAAGTTTTTATCAATCCTCACGGAGACAATTTTTCGTTGTGGATGAGTATATACAGACAGCAGGATAAACAACTCAATTTTGGATGCTGACCCTTGGTAGAGTCTCAAAGCTCATTCTTCACTTAATATGATTTGCCAGCAGACGCTTTCTGAGATTGTCGTATTTGCCCCATCTTATTTTCACACTGGATTATAAATGCAAATAGTTAGGCGACCATTTAGTGTAGATTTCTTCCATTTGGTTTGTACTGATACCTTTTGGCCAAATGCTTGTACTTTTCTATGAATTTTCCATTAAAAGAAAATCAACTGTCATATAATCATATTACTGTTCCATTAATGTTACTGTTTTGGTTATGTTTATATATTGTAAATGGCCATGAATGATGTACTAGATTAGTTCATGTTCATACAGAGTTGAAGAAGTGTCTTGTAAAGATTAATTCCACAAACTTCTTCAACCTTCGCTCTCCAAAGTATTTGTCTTCCTCTTCCGTACTCGTTCTTGGTAAGGTGAATGAGGGTTGTGTTCGTAGAAGATACAAAAATATTCTGATGCTCAAGTTGAATATCAATGATATTAAATGCGTAATTGATGAGAGCGTAAAGGAAATACCTTGATGGTTGTTATTTATAATATATTTTATTACTAGGCCCTTAACTGGATGAGTTTGGCCTAGTGATCAATTTATCTTGTCTAAATCAATTGTTTGATCATATTATGTTAAGTTGCAGAGTAGTCGGATAGTTATTAATTTTGGAAGACCACCAGGTAATCGGAAAGACAAGTTAGTGGTAGTCAACATGCAAATTGAACCTATTTGAGTCCAGACACTGAAAACACATTAGGTTATGTTCTGTAGACTAAACCAATGTTGATGTGGCAGAAGAGTATTCGGTCATATATAATACAATTATGAATCTTGGTTATATTGTTGTAGAACTTCTCTAGCGACTGTCAACTGTTCAACGTGCTATGTTGTTTTTGTATGTATTCATTTAGTATTTCTTCATTACACCCTTTTGAAATATTTATGTTGTCTTTAAAGTTAGATCATCAATTCTGAAAAGATATTGTGAAAGGAGAAGTAAACATTAAGATTTAAGTAGTAGTGATTTGTTAGCACCCAGGATGTATTCTTAGTTCATTGTCTTTCCAAAATTGTTAAACCAAATAAAGAAACTCATCTATCTGTTTGATTAGCTGGATCTGTGAAAATTTGTTGTGATTTAGTTTGCTGGTATTGCAGATTTTGTAAATGGTGAATTGGCGAATGCTTGCCAGCTCATTGTTTATCTCTTAATCTAGCTTATTGGGGGCGTCATAAACAACCTTTTGGAAACCCTTTTGAACAGCATGATTTGCATGCATCATGTTCTAGGAATATTTTAAGCAAGGAAATTTACTTATTCTTATTCAGATACAAGAACTAAAAACTAAGTGGTCAAATGTATTAGGAAGTTGATTTTTCTTTTCGGAATTTTTAACAATTATTTTGAAGACACTTGTTAATATTTATCAAGTAACTCAAAATACTTGTGGATGTTGGGTAACATTTTATCCTTCTCTCCAATTTCAAAGAAAACAAAAAAATAACACCTATTAGAAATAAATAAAATAACTACAAGAATCTTAGAAAAGAAATTAATTTTCGTCATTTTTCTTAAGTTGGTGTCATTAGAAAAACCTTATTTACTATTTATAATACTAAGAAAAAGCACCAAAGGAAGTGTCCATAAAAAAACCTAATGCTCTATTCATAATAATAAAAAAAAAAAGCATCAAAGGACAATCTTTCCTATGTGGGACTTTTTTTTTTTTTTTCATAATTTTCTTAAATATTTGGATGAAATTAATCAAATTGACCATGTTTTATTATTTGCCATCGCTTATTTTTTCTGATACGTTATAAGAGAATCCAATCTATATAAACTTGTCAATGTTAACTAGTTTTGTTTGTCATAACATTTACTAAGTTTTCATTTCTGAAAATCTTTTGTATATCGATACTTATTTCTTCTATTACTTTTGAAAAATAGTGGACATAGAAAAGATTCTCTTAAATTTCTTATACTAAAGCAATAGAAAAGAAAAAAATTGGTATGCTATACTAAAAAAATAATATAATCCACTTTTAATAAGAAAAATAAACATTGGAATGATTTTATTATCACACTTTCGGAGGAAAAGTTCATCGAATCATAAATTATTGAACTTGATTATTTTAAAGATTGGTTTAACATCATACATTTTGTTTGAATTGATTTGTTCATGTACTTAATCTTTTTGAAGTAAAATAATGAGAAGAAATTAATGAAACGGAAGGTAAATGAGTCACGTGATACACGTTTTAATGTTTCCTTCTCTCATGAGAATCTGTTAAATAGATCCTATCAATCGTAATTTAAAAAGTCACCATTTTCTTTTAACAATTATATAAGTCTCTTTCAGTGGTCTCTTTTATTCATCATCACAAAATCATACATTTTCATTTTTAGTAAGTTAGGTTTGCTTTTCTAGTATTTCTTAACTGATATATTTTACTATAATAAAAGATAAAATTGTTTAATATAACGATGACTCTTGCAAGAAAGGATATATAAACATAATTTCATTAAATTTTTAATAAAAATTATAAATGTTTATTTTCAATAAGTGACGTTTTTTTTTTGTTTAAGTATTTCTTAACTGATACTTTTGAATACAATAAAGATAGATTTGTTTAAGATATAAAAATGACTATAAGAAAAGATATAAAAGTTTTACGTTGTGTTTGTACGAGAAAATTTAAAAGATTAATTTATTTATTTGAAAATTTTGAATATTTTAAAAATAAAATAACTTATTTGAATGAGAAAGTTAAAAGGAAATTGTAATGGATAAATTTTAAGGTATTTCAAATAATTAAAATAATAAAATTTGAAAGTCGTTTAAAAAGGAAGGAAATTGAAATTTCACAAGTTGTGGAATTTCTCATTAGTCAGGATGAAAAAAAATTACAAGTCCAAAAAGTCAACTTATATATACCTTCAACTCACACTGAGTTGTCTCGACATCTAGTGTAAGTCGACTTAGCTTAATTAGGAACACGACCTACTTGACTCAATGTCTCGCCAAAACTAACTCAACCTTCTGCCTAAGTCGACTCACTTGACCCTTCGATTCTGGTCACTTGAATTGAACCATTGTCTCTGATGACTTTGGCTCTATCTTTGGCTTGGACTTACTCTATTAGAAATATTTCTCAAACTTCAACCAAGGTTGACTCAATTTGTAACAAAGGTTGAGCCTAGGCGATCGGAACCAAAGGGTTAAACCAAGCAAACTTGGGTTGAGGGTTGAGCTGAGCTGACTGAAGGTAAAGACTAGTTAGTTCAGGCCTACTTAGATAGACCTTCAACGTGGGCCTACTTAACTCAACCTTCGTCTTGACCTTCGACTAGGGTTGACTTGTTTCATACTTTGACAAGGATCGACTTGTCTTCACCTTCGGTCAAGGTTGACTTGTCCTAGCTTTGGTTAGGGCGATTCAACTCAATCTTTTGTCCGACTAGTCTTAACACATGCCTTGTTGCCAGAGTAGCACCCAATGCTAACCCCATTCTGCTCGGTGCTGACGTCATGCACATACACCACGCTGCTAACTTGTGCTCCACATGTTTGCTCACATTTTTCACACCTTGTACACGTGCCACTCAATCCTTAAGTCATGGTTGATGATCAACCAAGCATATGTACTTTCCAGAGCATTGGGTCATCTTTAAATGCCATGCTCACGACTTGTATTTTGGAACTTTTGAGATTAATGAGAGAAAACTCTGTTGAGATCTCTCCAAAACATTTTTTACTTCTTGAAAGTCACAGTGAGGGAGTCTGAGAGCTTCCTTTAGCCTCTTTGCCTAGCTAGACACCTAGTCCAAGAATCTATCTTCCACATTTCACCATACACACCTCACTTCACGAGAGTCTTCTTCCATTCATTCAATATTCCATAGCTTCATTTTGTTATTCACCAACTATTTCAATCTTCAACTGCCTCTATTTTCATTTTGCTCAGATTTAAATGAGTCTTTTTAGGGATAATCTTTTTTTGAAACTTGAGGAATCAACTTATCCATCCTCCTCACGGTTTCCAAATTCCATTGCGCTTTTAGTCCAATTTGAGGAGTCCTCCTGGTTGGTTGCTTTATCTAGAAGAACCCGTCAAAGCCTCTTTCATCTCTTAATCCTCTACAGTCTTTTACCATTTATTTTTATACTCCCACATTACAGTAATTTCAATTAAAGGTCCATCTCGTGCTGATAAAGGAAAAGCTATAAACAAGCAAAGGAGGCAGTTCCGTTACATTTTAAGGGTTCCTCAAACACTACTAGCCCCAACAGTCACAATTCCAACTGATGTTAGGTCATCACAGGGGAACACGCCCTGATTTAGGGGTCACACTAGACCTTGTTGTGGATCTCACTCCTTCTATACCCATCTCTTCCTCAGTTTTGTCTCCAGATACACACTAGCCATTTAATGATCCTTGTCAAGCTACTGATGGTGTTTACTCTCATCTCCATGATTGAACTATCATTAAACCTTATGGTCATGGGTAATACCAGCTCATCTTTCTAACTAATTTATATTAGATGACTTATTTTACTTTGCCTTAAATTTGTTAACTTTTATGCATATATATTTAGGTTTCTTTCTTCTAGAGTTGCTTCTTAGGCCATCACAAGGTCTATTAAGCAACAATTTTTTCACCCTTGCCCATCATGGGGAGTAATACCATTGGAAGACAAAGAACTATTCTGGCAGTGATTTAAGGTAAAACTTCATGAAACCAATTCTCATTTTCTATTGATGTACATTAAGTCCATCTTAACATGATCTACTGTAACAATAAAATTTATAGTACAGACCTAAGCATGAAGCTCAAATTAAAAAAAAATCCATAACAAAGCATCTCACTAGTTGTCAGAAATGTTTGGAGATGCATGTATTGCAGGAGAATTCCCTTATTGGGTTAGGGAGCACATATGAAATTCATTGGTAGCACATTAGAATTCGTTAGATTACCGCAACAAATGTGATACCACCTAAAGAAATATGGCTTTAGAAAAAGGTTGTTCAATCATCACACATGAGCATGCCATTTGTATGGTATAAATCTTCATTCATTTCCTATCAATTATGATATAAGTTATGTACTTTGAAATTGATGTGTGTATAATATATGTATGTAAATATATATATATATATATATATATATATATATATAACTTCAATAATTTTACAAGAAGTAGAGTTGGGATGGGTTGTCCACATTGATGAGGTGTTTTGACAAACTTATCTTCGAAAGGGATCTGAGTTATTTGTTGATGAGAGGTCTCATAGGACAAATACAAGCCAATTGTTTTATAAAAACATGTACTATTTTGTTCCTTTTAAACTTCCTCCTTTTGTATTGGCGCTTTATATATTATTTATATTATTTAATAGAAAAAAATTTCAACTAGACTTTAACAAGCCAGACCAGAGGTGAGATCATGTCCTGGTGATGCATCAGAAGCAAATCCTAATGATGATGAAATCATTAAAACAAAGTGTTGGGTTGACGTCGTCGGTGAAAAACAAAAGGATGACTATATGTGGTAAGACAACTCACTAGTGTAGTAAAGGAAAACAACAACGGTTATTTTTGCCTATACGCAACGGTTGACGAACCGAGGTATATACAGGTGTGGCAAAAAAGGGTAGGCTTTTGCCTCGGTTCAAATGCAACCCAAGTAGTAGAGTTTATTTGATATAATTTTTTTTAATTTTTTTCCTGCGAGGTATATTGCCTCGATTCCTTTGAACCGAGGCAGTATAAGGGTGTCTTCCGCCTCGGTTGGGGATAAACCAAGGCAATAGAGGGTATTTTTTTGTTTTTTTCGTCAAACTTTTTTGTTTTGTTTTATTAGGTTCAAGAAGATGTCATCAACCCTATCAACAATAAATGGATCTGATGTTACTCTTTGAAGAACTTCAACTATAGAGTCATGAATCTACAGATGTTCTAGTTGAGATATCACTTCCTCCTATTCATCCTCACTCCATGGAATAGATTCCAAACATTTTAGGCATGACACAACGCCAACATCAAACATGATTGCTACTGATACCTACAAAATAACGCAAGTAAAAGTAAGAACATAAGAAACCAAATGTAGTCAAGAAACAAGAATAAAAGAATGTACAAAACAACAAACATCAACCTATGCAAGCTCAAAAAATTTAGGAAACTTGAGCAAGCTCAAAACTTTAGGAACCCCATCGTCCATGGAACGCAACTTGGCCTTGAGATCCTCGTAGTGCATCAAAACCATAACTTCCACATACACTTCCACGTCGTCGCAGTTGTTGATCTCCACCGAGCCGCATCGTCACAACGAAGCTTCTCTGTGAAGAACCAACTCTTCTCGGCCAGAACGCTATTCCGGACCTTCATTGACACCCTTAGGCCATCCCGCCTAACCACCGTGAGTCAGACGTCGCCCTCCTCGAGCAAGGCGGGCTCCTAAAGGAGCTTGAAGAGCCGATCTTGTGTCTTGTCGTCGGATAATTTATGCTCCTCCGACATCATGTCGAAGAGGGTTTGCATGTGCGGATGAATCTGAGGTTGAGCTTGACTCAAGTGAGTTGAGGATGATGGTGGTGAGAAGGTTCTGGAAGGGGAGAAACCTTGTTTTATCATCGTTCATGCTTCCCTCGATTTCAAACCACTTTCTCCTATTCTTCTATTCTCTCACTCTACTATTCCTCCAACTTTCTTACTTTCTTCAAAAGTTCACAATTTTAAACTGTAGAAAATGAGAGAGAAAGAGAATCCAACATCAATCACAGTTTTTGAGAACATTTTTAACTATCGAAGAGTGGTTATTGTTTTACGCTTCTGAATTTTGAATATAGAAGAGGCTATTACCTCAATTAAGTAGAAAACTGAGGCAACAAGACCCCTACTACCTCGGTTCTAAAGACAACCGATGTGTAAACCTTTCAGAAAAAAATTCAAAATAAAATTCTAAATGGCAAATTTAAAAATATATCTAACTCTAGACATTGGTTTGCAGTTAAACCGAGACATAAAGGGCCTTTGACATCAGTTTAGATGGAACCGAGGTAGTAGAGGTTGAAAAAATGGATTTAGAACGTTCAAATACAGAGGTTGTCAGCTTCTGGCAGGACATTTTGCCTCGGTTGGTTAGAGAACCGAGGCAGTAGGCCTATTTTGAAAAAAATTGTCAGGTGAAAAATCTTATTTGTAGAGGGGAAGCAGGGTCTTTTGCCTCGGTTGGTTAGAGAACCGAGGTAGTATACACGTTAGGCATCAATTCCAATTGAATCAAGGCATATAATTTCGCAAAAACTACAAAATTGCCACCGCGTTTTGATACACTTTGGTTTTTTTGAAACTGAAATGTAATGTGCGAGTTAAAAAGCTATTTATTTACTAGTAAATTGTTGCCAATTACACTACAGGAAGAGGTATATTGAATCACCAACTACTAACAAGACCATTGTTTAAATCAAATAAAAACTACAAACTTGTGACTAGGCTTATAATGACCTAAGACAACGATTTGAGAATCTAAAAAATCTATTCATGAAATTGTTGTCTCAAGAAGGATAGAACCACTCACATACACAAAAAAAAAAACCCACAAAAAAAAAGAGTAAAAACTAACTTATTCTTTTGTAGAAACTGAATAGATAGAATTTGAAGATCTCACCTCAGTCAAACGATTTTAATCTTCAAATAAATAAATAAGATGTTAGAATTTTTAGGAAAAAAAATAGAAAATTCTTAGAAAAAACAGCTTTAGAGACATAATATAATTTTAGATAATAAAACTTAGTTATATAAATTCTATTTATATTTTAAGTATTAATATTAAAATTAAAGCTGTCAAAACGGGTAACCCGACTCGACCTGGCCCGGCCTACCACGGGTTGGTCACTTAGTGAGCCAACCCAACCCGNCTCATTTATTAGCGAGCCANAAAAANNTGAACCCGGCNCGACCCACCACGGGTTGGTGGGTAAACGGGTTGGCTCACTAGCCCATTTAATTACATTTTTTTTAAAATAAAAAAAATACAAACTCTCTGTAATTTAAATTTATACAATTTTCACTCCCAAAAAATTATATTAAAGACAATTCAAGATAATAATAAAAAGTACAATATAATCCAAATGTCATCCAAAAACAAACACAAAAAACATACAAATAAGTTTCTTATATTCATCAATTTTTGTTCTTGTTGTAACCATTGACCCTTGTTCTTATCGTCTCCAAATTCACTAATAAAGACTTTCCTAATATCAGAACAATTCCGACAATCAATAAAAAAATATTAGTCAAAAAGAAGAATCACTACTCAACAACATCAACAAAAATTGAATAGTTTAATCTGTAACATAATTTTCCAAATTCAAAGATATCAAAAAGAACTTGTTCAAATAATGTATACTCAAATTGTTTAAATAAAATGAACAAAATCTGATACAAGCATGTCAGAACATGAAAAAATCATTTCATGTCTTCAAATCCTCCAGAACAAAAAACAAATTCGCAAACCTCTATTTTTGTTGTTATAGGGTTTTTGAAAAAAAAAAAAGAAAGAGAATTGAGAAAACAAAAATGTGGAGAAAAAAGAAGAAAAAAGGAAGGGTGTTTTACCTGCTCCTTGAAGAATTTCAGTGAAGTGAGGGTGAGAGCACCGTTAAATGAGAGCAAGTACTGTGAGAGTGATTTGTGAGAGTAGAGGTTACTTTTTTGGTATACAGAGTGAGTGAAAAAAGTATTTTATTTTTTAGGGTTTCATAAATAAAATAATAAATTAAAAAAAATAAAATTAGATAGGTGAGTTGATGGGCCAACCCGGCTCACCACAGGTTCAACCCGCATGAACCGGGTTGAAATCTGACCTGCATATAAGTGGGTTGTATTTTTCAAACCCAACCCGGCCCGAATCTGTGACGGGCTGGATTGGCTCGCGGGTTGTGACCCATTTTGACGGCTCTACTTAAAATAACTAAATCTCCATAATTTAAATCACGTATCATATTCATATGATTTTCAAAGTTCTTGAAGTCTCTATTTGCTCCGAAAAATTTATTTACAAATTAAACATATAGCTGTTTGTGCTATAGCAGAAGAAAAGATGAGAAGCCTCATAAATGTAGAAAGAAATAAGAACTTTTAAAGTTTAGAAAGATAAAATATTTTAAATAAATAAAAAATAATTTTTTTTTATTTTGTACATAACCTTATAACTTTTAAAATACTAAAATTTTCATCATTCATTTAATTTAAACATTTTTTGAACTTATAAAATGAATCCTCACCATCTTGTATGTAATAAAATTTAAAAGTCATGTATGAAAATTTTCGCTTCAGATATATTGTAAGAAATTTAATCAGAATAAAATTCCAAATTAATATGTAAGGTTGAGTATTTTTATCTGATCAGCATGTGAAATTTTTAGAAACTAAGTTTCCATCTATATTATCAATAAAAGAGGATTTACTTACACATTTTTTTTTTCAACTTTACCCTTTTAATAACTTCTTTTCCAAATTCAAATAAAAGGTTACTTCTCAATTTTATCTTTTTATACTTGAAACCAAATAATTATTTCATAATAAAAAAACCATTTATACAATAAAAATTTCAAAACTTGTTTATTTTTATAATTAATTTTTCATAAAAATAATTTTATAATTTATTAATATTTTTGTTTTAATATTATTTCAATAAGCGGTGATCAAAGTAGTCTTAAACCGTTTATGTCTGTGTAACACTTGATCCAAGGAAAACAGCAGAGGATAAGCTCAAAGGAAAAAACAATCTTCACAACGTAACAATTAGGAGGCTAAAAAAATACTAAGCACGTGTATAATGTTTTTAATCTTTACGATGATTATGTAAGGTAAGAGTCTCAATTTTTAAAATATATTTGTCCGAGAATATGCTTTTTTTTATATATCTAAAAATACGTTTGATTAACTTTAAATATGAATATAAAATGAAATTGAAGAAGTTACACTTTAGTTAGATTGACAAAGAATGTAATTTTTCCAAAATTATAGTTACAGAAGTGAAAATGGATCACAATCCGCGAGCCAATTCGGTTCACGGGTTGGGTTTGAAAAAAGTGAATTTTTTTTATGTGGGTCAGATTTTAATCAAACTCTTTTGAACCCATTTCATGCGGGTTAAATCCATGGTAGACCGGATTGGTTACCTAATTTTATTTTCTAATTTATTATTTTATTTATGAAACCCTAGCAAATAAAATACTCTTTTCACTCAGTGTGTATACAAAAGAAGTAACCTCTATCACGGAACTTGTTCTCATTTACGGCGCTGTCATTCAAGAGAAAATATTGTACATTTATCTATTCAAGATTCTAATATTGTAAATGGATAAAGAACACAAAAATGATTAATATAAGAAACTTATTTGTATGTTTTTTGTGTTTCTTTTTGGATGACATTTGGATTATATTATACTTTTTATTATTATTTTGAATTGTCTTCACTTTAACATCATTTTTTTAGAAGTGAAATTTGTTTAAATTTGAATACATAAAGTTTGTAATTTTTTTATTTAAACCCGTTTACCCACCAATTTGTGGTGGGGCGAACCGGGTTCAGATTTTTCTTAATAAATCAGCCAGGTTGAGTTGGCTCACTAAGTGACTAACCCATGGTGGGCCGGACCGGATCGAGCCGTGTTACCCATCTTAACAGCTCTTATAGTATAAAACTAAAAAAAAAAAAGCGCAGAATCAAATTATTAAAAGTATAAATTTAATTTTTGTATATCTTTTTCACTCTTTAAATATTTATTCAAATAAACTAACATTAAGATAGAGTTTTAAATTAGTTTGAATCAGAACTATAAAAGAAACCTATAAAGGCAAAGTGACTTTTTTTTTTTAATTAACAAGTAAAAAATATATTAGAAAAGAACATTATTCACGTTCTCCACGCGTACAAGAAAGTCTAATATCACCTATTTTAATGTTAAAAAGAAAATGTTACAGTCGTTTTCGTGAAATGAGTAATGAAATGAATTAGCATGTAGAATTAGGTCAACAAAAAAGCTGTATAATTAAGTGATACATTGTATGTGATTATTTTTCTTGTTATTCTAAGTTGTTGTTTAGTTTTAACTTAATTATATTTTATACATTCTTATAGCCTTAAATATTGACTGTGCCTAATAGCACTGTATCGATGTCATACTTTTTTTCTACTTTATCATAGGGATAACATTTTTTACCATACAGAATTGAAACGTTTAAAATATTAAAGACTAATTTATTGTTTACAATAATTAAACATTAAACAACTAAATTATAAGACGATATCTTCTCAAAATTATTATAACTTTGAGTAAAGGTCCATAATATGATAAGGCCTAGCAAAAGATATAACTAAAAAATATACACTTTTGTGAAAAAGAAATAAAATTGAGACATTGGTAGAGCTAAGTTTAGTTAACTTATATTGATAAATTGGTCGTGGTTCACATGACATAACCATACTGATTATTTCCATCAGAATTCATATTTTCTAATTATCCATAGTATATTATTCTATTTAGTTTTAGTAATTAAGGTGATTATAACATATATATATATATATATATATATATATATATAATTTTGTATAAAATTAAAGTGATTATAACTAATATATAAGGTAAACAATATATTTTGACTTTAATATTTATAATTAATAACCAATTTATTAAATTTTACATAAAACTTATATAATTCATTATGATAAGTTTTGTTTTTTTCTGTTATTAAAGGAGTTATATATATATATATATATATATATTTATTGTAACATCTTGATAAAATTATATAGTCTTTCAAAATAAATAAAGCAAAACTTATATAAAATATAAATTTGATTACATATTTTTGTCTTCGTATTAGTTTGTGCCGTTCAATTAGATCTTTTATTTTATTTTTGTAATTAAGTCTCTTATTATTAAAAATGATTTTATTTGGTCATTTACACTAGATTGATGTAAACGTCGTGTTTGTACACTTTACGTGTTAGTTTGTAATATTTTTTTTTATTTGTTTTTAAATTTTTTAATTTTTTTAAATTATAAAAAATGTCATGTGTCAAACTAGTATTGTGTTGTTTGATAATAGTAGTGTCACATGGCAGTGTTAGTGTGTCATGTGATAGTATTAGTGTCATTTGACAGTATTAGTGCCACGTGACAATGTCATTTTCACATGATAATGTCTTCTATTCAGTTTAATCTATAACGAAAGGGATCAAATTGTATCGATTTTAAGGGAATGAGAACTTAGTTTGAACAAAAGAATTAAGGACTTAATTGAATAACATAAAGGGATAAGAGGAACAAAAATATAATTAACCCGAAGAACACATTCAGAGTATAATTTAGATGTCAAATGTAAGGACATACATGTTAAGAGAATGTATTAAAAAAGAAGATGGGGAGTGAAAACGAGAATGAGAAAAAGAGAGATCACGAGAGAAAAAAGAAAGAGGGAGGAAAGAAAAGGAAGAAGTTGTTTGAGGATAACAATCCTCTTGTCACTACTTAAATTTCTCATTATAGATACATGGACAAGGTCAAGCTTTCATGTATAGATTTATTGAACCCGAGACCATTCGACCTTCTAGAAACATAATTGATCGCAAGCAAACATACTTGCAAATATGGATGTTTGAGTAAAAAAGAGATATACCTTGCACCATAAATTGATGAGTATAGGTTACAAAATATAAAATTTTATGAAGGTTCACTTAATTAATCGACTAACTATTTGTGATTCATGATAGGATCCATTGGCAACTGATGGTTATCATACCATGACAATGCGTAGTTGTATGGTTTTGTTCGTACACAAGAGAATGAAACCTGACTTGAAATCCATGTTACATTTTTTATATCATCTACTTAGTTATATTAATATTAATTTATGTTTCAAATTTAGTTAGAGTTGTGGGTAAGCCCATAACACAACAAATTTAAATACTGTATCCAAAGATTAGAACTCGTTGATCTTTTAGTTATTATTTTTTGTATGTCAATTTATAACTTGGATATATGATTATTTTATTTGTCATATTTAGTGTAACAATTAACCAAATTCGTGGGCATGTGATTACTATGTCATGTCTGCGATCTAAACCATCATTCGGCTGGGAATTAGAGATGATTGGACTGAGGTAATAATATATAACTTCCACATATTGCAAATGACATTCACCTTTAAACATTAGTATGTAAACATAATGAAGTTGTGTTATTTTTGCAGTGTTTCAAAAATCCATCACTAATAATGGAGGACAAAAATGAAAAATATACGATAAGAATGAAAAACGTATCTTCTTGAGTGATGAAGTTAGGAGTTAGGGCCCACTATAACAACAATTGTATTTTTCTTTAGAACATTCATTAGTTTAGTTTTAATTCTTTTAGTTTTGATAGCTTTACTTTTTAGTACTAGTTTTGATTAGCTCATACTTTTAATTTTGAAATTGTGTTCTGGAAACATTTAGTAAAAACTTGTGCTAGTTTTCTATTTTTCGTATATGATATAAAATTATAAAAACAAATATTATTTTTTTTAGAAAAACAGCTACATTTAACGTTGACCCTTACCATAGCCAAAGTCAATTGCCCCCCATTTTCAGTTCAAAATCTCGCGTGCAACAATGCTCTCCTCCTACTGAGTGCCAAAACGTTCCTAAAAAAGCGCACTCAACAGTGTTTCCCTACTGTTGATCATGTTCGCAAAAAGGTGCACTCAAATGTGCAAATCATTTCGCTCAACTACTCTAGTTGTTGATTTTACCGGTGTTCGTCGTCAGTAAATGTTGGTTTGGCTGAGCCGACGTCATTTGACGTTGTTTTCTTCTCTAACATCAAATTGATATCTCCAACTAAGATGTTGGAGTTTGAATTGATGTCAAAAGTAAAAAATAACTTATGCGAAATTTGTTTTTATAATAGTGAGTCTTGGCAATACCCAATTTCTTTTAGGTAAGTAAATAAATATAAATAAATAAAAATAAAGAATAAGAGGATAATAATTAACGATTGCTAAGGAAAAAAAGGAAGAAGAAAATAATAAAATAAATTTTCTTAAAAAAAGTATACGTAATTTTTAAACTTTAAAATATTTTTGAAATATTAGTTTAATATGATAATAATTTGAATCAATATTATGACACTGGTGCAGAAAAGGCTTTAGACGTCAGTTATTTTGGGCTTTTAACGTCACTTCCAAAACCGACGTCTATATGGGTGACGTGAATGGGACGTCAGATTTCTGCAGGTCCAACGTCCATATAGACGTCGGTTTAGTGTAAAGATCGACGTCTATAAAGACATCAGACCTTGCTCGAACCGATACCTAAGGTGGTCTTAGACGTCAGTCAGTGACACGTACGACGTCTATAAGGTCGTCAAACATTGCATTAATCGACGTCTATGGGAACTATAGACTTGGTTAGTACATTAACCGACGTCTTAAAATGAATTTTCGTTGTATTTTGGTGCAGTTTTCTCGTGTCTTTGGGTAGCGTAGTAGCACCTCCTTCCTTTGTTAGTTTCTTCGTAAGAAAAAATTGCGTCTTTTGGACTTCTCATGACATTTCAACCCAAAGACGAACCTGGGTCGTTGTCTAGGTCCATTCCGACTGCAACTAAAAAGAAATACGGTGAGAATACGGTGTCATATTCTTTTTCGTTGGCGGTCAGAATGGACTTAGGCAACAACCCAAGCTCGTCTTTTGGTTGAAATGCCATGAGAGATCTAAAAACGCAAGTTTTTCTTACGAGGAAACTAGCAAAGAGAGAAGGTGCATTACGCTACCCCAAAGACACAAGAAAAACCGCACCAAAACACAAAGAAAACTCATTTTATCCATTTCTTTCAAGATAACTTGACTAAAGCAGTGTTGAGTTGGTATACGCATATGGAATCCTCTCATATACGTTCTTGGGCAGACTTGGCGGACGCCTTTGTAAGGCAATACAAATACAAGAAAAACCACACCAAAACACAACGAAAACTCATTTTATCCATTTCTTTCAAGATAACTTGAGTAAAGCAGCGTTGAGTTGGTATATGCATATGGAATCCTCTCATATACGTTCTTGGGCAGATTTGGCGGACGCCTTTGTAAGGCAATACAAATACAACATGCATGTCGCGCCAGATAGGTTACAATTACACCACATGGCGAAGAAAGACGAAGAATCTTTTAAGGAATATGCGTAACGGTGGAGAGAGTTGGCAATACAGGTTGAGCCACTCTATATGACAATGAGATGGTTGAAATGTTTATAAGCACACTACAATACCTTTTTATGAGCATATGATCGAAAATGTGACTTCCAATTTCGCTGATATCATCATCATAGGCGAAAGGATCGAGATCAAGCTGAAGAATGGGAAAATTACATGACAAGCCACCACTCCAAGGAAATCTATTTTTAATCTGAAAAAAGAGAAAGAAGGGGGAGTGCATGCAACATCAACAATACCATGTTGGGAGGTCATGCATCCACTCATAACTATCAACCAAGTCTGATTTACCCTCCTTATGTGAACAATACAGTGTCTGGTCCCCAAACAAGATCTCGACCGCCAGGGTATTATCAACCACAACATGCTTTGAATAATGCTCAGGGCATTGGAGCCGGCTTGGGTCCCGATCAGAAAGTTGGTCAAAGTGTTTATCCTAGGAGGAACCCAGCGAAAAATTTCACTCTCATTCCTATGACATATACGAAACTGTTACCCTATCTCCTTACGAAGGGTCTGGTCACTGTTTGCCCAACGAAACCCTTACAACCTCCATACCCCAAAAGTTTTGATGGAAATGCGAGAGATGTAATTTTCACGGGGGAAGCATTGGACATTCAACGGAAAGGTGCACGTCCTTTAAATTCAAAGTACAATCTCTAATTGATGCAGGATGACTAAAGTTCCAAGAGGACAAACCTAGTGTTGAAGTCAATTCCCTTGTCGAGCATGGAAATACCTCAACAAATGCCATCGAGGTTTGACGACACAAGCTAGTAAGGGATGTAAGTGGAACTCGAAGTTCTGAAAGGGTCAATTGCCCCCCTTTTTCAGTGCAAAATCTCGCATGTAACAGTGCTCTCCTCCCACTGAGCGCTAAAACGTTCCTAAAAAAATGCACTCAGCAGTATTTCCCTACCGTTGATCACGTTCGCAAAAAAGCGCGCTCAGATGTGAAAATCATTTCGCTCAATGACTTTAGTTGTTGATTTCCCTGGTGTCTGTCGTCAGTAAATGTCGGTTTGGCTGAGCCGACGTCATTTGACATTGTTTTCTTCTCCAACATCAAATTGATGTCTCCAACTAAGATGTTGGAGTTTAAATTGACATAAAAAGTAAAATATAACTTATGGAAAATTTGTTTTTATAATAGTGAGTCTTGTCAACACCCAATTTCGTTCGGGTAAGTAAATTAATAAAAATAAAGAATAAGAGGATAATAATTAGTGGTGGGTAAAGAAAAAGCAGAAGAAGAAAATAATAAAATAAATTACCTTAAAAAATATATACGTAATTTTCAAACTTAATATTTTTGAAATGTTAATTTAATATGGTAATAATTTGATTTATTTTTCTTGCAACCAAGACAATTTCTTTTTCTATTTTGTTCATTGTCAATTAATTCACAATTAAGGCAAGATTACCATAATATCACACTGTGTGTATATAAATACGCACATTGTCATAGAAAAAAAGGGGACAAAAAAAAAAAATAGGGAGAGATACTGAGAAATAATAGATAGGAAGAGTGAGAAAGACTTCTCACGCAAAAGGATTCTATCAACGACAACCACCAAGTATGAACTAGGGGAGTACTAAAAGCTGAAAAGGTATATGTCACCTCTACACCCTTTTTTCTCTCTTATTATTATACTTTGAAGTTTTTTCTAAAGGAATTATTTTTACTACACAAAAATAACGTTTTTTTAAAAAATCATAAAATAAAAGGTATAAGTCTGCATCGGCCTATGGCTGGTTTCTTTCTTTTTTCCCACCATTCTTAAAATAAAAAAATATATACAAAATATTTAAAACCAAAAAATATCAATTTTGTTAAACAAACCCTTTTTTACCATAACTACGTGATCTTTGATTTTTCATTATGAATGGAGATAGCAAGGTTAATCCTTATCGGGTTCACTTTTCAAAAATCTCAAACAATCCATAATAAGTTTTAAACAAACTCATAAACCTTTTTCTTTTTTTTTTTTAAATAAAGAACTACTCATCCTTGATTGTCCATTATAAATGAATATATGCAGAAGCAAGGTCAATCCTTGTCGGACTACTTTTTTGTTTCTTAATATTTTCTTTATATTATAATTTTTAGAAAAAATTAAATATCTTGGAAAAACATGTCAACTTTATACATTTAATTAAAGGTACTATTTTTGGACCGGTGTAGTAGGATGCTAATACCTTCGTTACGCGTAATCGATTCCCAAACCTAAAATCTAATTTTCGTAGACAATATTTTATTTTATAATTTTTTATGTTTTTCCAGAATAAATTATTATGACGACTCCCGTAATCTTTTCTTAAATTCATTTATTTTCGATTCGCTGTCCCGTCCCGATCTCGTTGGGACAAGTCTAAAGCAAACCACATTCCATTTAAACCAAGATTCATAGATCACATCCTTTTATGAGTCGAATCAAGTCCATATATGTATAATGAAGAAGAGATACTAAAACACTTTTAAATATAGGGAATAAACGTAAGTGTGTTTGTGCATGTATAATCGAATAAAAAACAGTATACAAGAACACAGAAGTCTCTACCCACTTGGTTCGATATTATTTTTTTATTATTTTATCGTAAAGGATAACATTTCTGTTCATCCGTGATTTGTATGATATACATTTCTCTGATGCTATTCATTATTGAGTTTCTATAAATTCTCAACCATGGTTATGGAGATGAATACAAACCTACCTCACCAAAATCCAAGTGACCCTAGAAGCAATGGCTCTTCAAGTTCCACCATTATCTTCACTTTTAAAGGAATTGCCAAAGCAGCTCAGTACCTCTTACATAGCCATTTTTTTCTTCTTCTTAAGCCTCCTTTTTGTGCTTAAGAACCAAAGAAGAAGAAACAAGTCCAATTTGCCTCCTTCCCCACCAAAACTACCCATAATTGGAAACCTTCATCAACTGGGCACTCTCCCACACCGCTCCTTCCAAACACTGTCTCGCAAGTATGGCCCTCTCATGTTTCTGCAATTAGGCCAAACTCCGACTCTTGTGGTTTCATCAGCTGATGTGGCCAAAGAAGTTTACAAAACCCATGATGTTGCTTTCTCCAATAAGCCTCAAACCACAGCCGTGAAAATCATCATGTATGGGTGCATGGACGTGGCTTTTTCACCCTATGGGGAAGAGTGGAGACAGAAAAGGAAGATCTGTGTTCTTGAGCTTCTAAGCATCAAAAGGGTGCGATCCTTTCAGTTCATTCGAGAGGAAGAAGTTGAAGCCATGCTTGGTGCCATACGTGAAGCATGCAGCGCGGATAAAACGTCTTCTTGCGTGAACCTGACTGAGATTCTGATTGAAACCTCCAACAACATAATGTCTAGATGTGTTCTTGGAAGAAAGTATGATAACCCAGATGGTGGAATCAGCTTTGGAGAGCTAGGAAGGAAGATGATGAAACACCTAGCCACTTTCTCGGTGGGAGATTTCTTTCCTTTGTTAGGTTGGATTGACGTTCTTTCTGGCCAAATACCAGAATTTAAGGCCACTTTCAGGGCATTAGATTCTTTCTTTGATCAGTTAATTGCTGAACGCAAGAGAATAATGAAGATGGACAGTTACCAACCTCGTAACAAAGACTTCGTGGACTCACTACTTCAGATTCAAGATGGTGCAGGAAACCATGATTTTCAGCTTACACACGATGACGTAAAGGCAATCCTAATGGTACAATCACATCTCCTAAGATTAAAATATTTCAAAATCTTCAATTCTTGTAGATAGTTTCTCTAACAGTAAAATATAATGCTTAAATTTATGTTTAAGTATTCATGAACAACTTAAGGGATGTTTCCATCTTCATAATTTCAGGACATATTTGCTGGAGGAAGTGACACTACTTCAACGCTTCTGGAATGGGTATTTGCGGCGCTCTTGAACAATCCTGCTACCATGAAGAGAGCTCAAGAAGAAGTAAGAAGAGTTGTCGGGCAGAAACTAAAAGTGGAAGAAAATGATTTGAATGAAATGCATTACCTAAAATGTGTAGTGAAAGAAACTCTGAGATTATATCCACCTGCTCCTCTTTTGATACCCCGAGAAACTTTATCCGATGTAAAAGTCAAAGGTTTCGATATTCCATCCAAAACAAGAGTGTTTGTGAATGCATGGGCGATTCAGAGGGACCCTGAAATTTGGAAAAGACCTGAAGAGTTTCTTCCCGAGAGATTTGAAGAAGAGCCCGAAGTTGATTTTAGAGGAAATGATTTGCAGCTTATTCCCTTTGGTTCAGGGAGAAGAGGGTGTATTGGAATTTCATTTGCACTTGCTTCCACCGAGTTTATGCTTGCTAATCTCCTCTACTGGTTTGATTGGAAGATTCCTCATGAGACTGGTAAACCAGTGCAAGATGTAGACATGAGTGAGATATGGGGACTCACTGTCATCAAGAAAGTACCACTTCATCTTCAACCTCAACTACACTCATTTGGTGTCTACAATTAATGTTGTTTCACTTCCTTTTCTCTTCTGTTGTCTTTAAAAGTTGTTTTTATTTTCTCTTTTGTTCTAAGTAATGTCATTTGACCAAGAAAATAATTAAGTGTTGGCATGACAACACCAATTTAAGGTCAATGTCTTATGTGTATGATATAAATAATATAAAAATATGAATAAAAAAATGCAGGTGAATTGTTGGCACTACAACATTTGTATTATACTCTTAAAAAATATAAATTTTTATCATGCAAGAGAAATAAGAAATTATGAAGTTTAAAATCGAAAAATGAAGTGAATGAATGAAATCTAGTAAACACTATTTTTTTATGATTATCAATTTAAGTACTCTAATATATTGTTATATACTACTCCATTTTGGTCACTCCTTGAAGATGTTTTCTGAAGTAATGGGTGAAATATGGAGAAAACATATGAGAATGTTTGCTTAGGAGTTGGTATGAATGAAATATGAGGAAAAGATAAAATAGAGGAGAAATAGCCTCGCGCCACAACCACCGCCACTGGTGTGCGACACTACCACCAATCATCTGCGTCCATCATCACACCGCTACTTGGGAGGTTTCGTATTAGGGGTCGGGAGAGGGTATTTGGTGGAAAACGAAAATGGGAAAGAGGAGAAAACTAAGTTCTGATTTCATAAACTTAAAGAATTTAACGATGGCCGTCGCCCATCGATAATGATAGATGATGTTTATCGATGATATTACTAACAAATATATATGGTAAGTAATGAAGTCCATTATCGACGACCATAAGCCCGTCGATAAGTACACATTCTGCACTCCATTGGTAAATTCGCTAGTGACTGTGATTTATCGATAGATCATTAGTCGTTGGTAATAATCTAACGGTAATATACTATTTTCTTATAGTGTCTATCTTAAAGAAGTAATGTAATTGAATGCAAAACACTCTTTATATTCAAATTTGAAGGTGTGTAAGGTGTATATACAAAGGAGACCTTAAGTTGCTTATATAGCACTAGAAGATGAAGTAGGTGAAGAAAACTAAAGGATGTGGAACTTGGAGGTCTACAAGTTTGGACAACAACTCTCAAGGTTGCTTATATACCAACCTGTCTCTTAGCTTTTTGAGGATCTTATCCTAAGCAAATCAAGTGGCGGTCCAATAATTTCTTCATGCTTGTCCAACTTGTTTGCTTCGTATCTTGTTCATTTCTCATCCAAATTTAGTGAAATTTGTTTTCTTAGTTTTGTTTACATGTTAGGAATAATGTACAATCATTTTTTTGCTTTGATCCAAACGTTTTCTATGTGCATTTGTTGATAATTGTTCAGTACTCATTTTCCTGTGCCCAAAAACTGATTACATGTGCAACTTGTTTGCTCCAATTCTGGTTCATTTCTTATCCGTTTTGTGTGCAATTTTTTTTTTAAATTTTCGTCTATATGTCTAAAAAATCTCCATGATGGAAGAATTCTCCGAGAGGATAACCGTATGTGCGACGAGAGCTCCTCGAAGCTTCTTACAGAGAGAAATGACGCAACGGAAATGTTGAATAATCGTTTGACCGAGAGAAATTGGAAGAGAACGAATCAAATCTGAGAAAGGAACTCAGAGTACCTAATCCTAGACCGACGAAACCCTAGAAGAAGGGGAAAACTCAATTTGGACCAATTAAACGGTGGAAATCGAAGTTTAATCGGTGAAAAAGGTTTGGATCGGTTCAACAGAGAGTTTAATCGGCTAAAATCAACAAAAACGATGAAAGATGGAGAAACCTTAGCGGAGGCCAGAGTTCTATTCGGTGTTTATGGAAGACAACAGGATAAGATGGAGGAACTATGAAGAAGACGATGATTCTGTGACTGAAATCAAGACTTACAGTGAGGAAAATATGGTAGGCGATGAAGGTGAGCTCTCTCTCGAGAAAACGAAGCTGTGTTCGCGTGAGAGAGAAATGGAATGTGGTTCTGCGACTGTGGATCTGATGCGTACGAAGGAGAAATGAAGTTGTAGTGATGCTGGCACGAGAAGCAGGAGGACGCGTGGCTGAGGTACGCTGACGCCACTGGTCTGAAGTGGACTGATGCAAAGGTGATGTAATGTGATGAGAGAGAAGCACTCATGGAGTGGAATATGGAAGTGAGAAAGGTGCTTGGAAGGTGACTAGAGGGAGTCTTTGGACTCTCTAGCCTATGACTTTCAAGAGAGAATTAATTCTGGGTTTCAGAAATCTAATTCTCATTAATCTCAAAAGTGAATAGTACAAGTGAGGAGCTGGGTATTTATAGTGACCCATGCTCCTTGCAAGCTACACTACAGATACAATAAAATGTAAAAAGAGAACTACATGAGACAGGATTCCATCACTCCAACTCTTACTTTGTTTCAATTCATTAGTGTACTGTGTGAAATTAAGTGTTTTTCATCTAGTGTTCATTCCAGTGCTTATTGTTTTTGTACTTCTAATCTGTTTGCTTTGTATGCTTGCTGTTTTATGTGATTTGGTGGCTGGATTTCATCTCCTAGACATTATACAACATCCACACACTCTTAAGGATGATCAAAAGGCTTCAATCCAGTGCATAGAAGTGGTTAAACACTATTGTCCAGAGGCTTCCACAAACATCTTCCATCACAAGCAACACAAATTTTCTTGGAAGTCTTCAACAAGTAGGCTTCTTCTTTCCTTTTGATTTCCTTTTCCAGCTTTTATTTCTTGTCTTGGTTGGATTTTATGAGTCTTTTCTTGCCTTTTTAGTCTTGTATTGAGTCATATGTGTTCCTCCTTAGGAGTTTTCTAGCACATAATTCTTGAAATTGCACTTCTTAAGAGTTTCTTTGCATCTTGATTCTTGTATGCTGAATTGAGTTTAATCACCATAGGACTTAAGTGTATAATTTTTCCTTATATATTCTGTATTAGTAGAAGCATTAACCAACTCAAATTATGGTTTTAATCAAGTACTTCATCCATTAAATTCTGTTTAGCCGAGACTAGAATGCCAACCTGCATGCTTCAAAATTTTTTTGAAATCAACATCAAAATTGTTTGCTATTGTGTGCTGGTCTGGGCCGAGAGTTGCCACTGCCTTGGTGCGTTTGATAGCTCATTTTGAAGCCTCTCTTCTCATTAAATCACAAAATATATAGGTTTGAAGTTTGCCAAATTAATTTCATTCATTTTAGATCTTTCTCTTCATGTATGCATATAATTTAGGTGTGAATTTCCTCTTAGTTGTGTCAATTTTTTTTGCTGCTGTCTTATTCACATGTGCCTTTGTTTTGCTTCTTAAATTCCTTGTTGTTTTGTATCCTTTAGTCCTCTAGCTTGCTGCCATTTTTTGTGTGCCAATTTTCTTGCTTTCCTAGGTTCCTTTTTTGCCATCAATTGTCTAGTAGTTTTCACTTGATTCTTTTTTTGGCCTCTTGTGCATGTTTCTTGATTTGATTCCTTGTGTTTTTGAGGTTGGATTGTACATTTTTTCCACTTGATTTTGTCCCTGATTTGATGCTCTAAAAATATGACTTGAGAGACACTTTACTATCTTGAGAGAAGAGTGCTTTTGAGGAAGTATTTTCCTTGTTTCACCACAAAAAACCGTGTGTTTTTGAGCCAATTTTGGTGCTGTTTTTTTGGAGATATTTGTGGCTGCTGTTTTAATTCATTTTGTGTTACCATTCCAATGAGTTTTCAAACCTATTTTGGTGTGAGTATGCTGTTGTTTGCTATTAGAAAAATGTCTGCAGGTTCAAGACAATCTTCTTCTAATGGAGGTAGCCATCAAGGAAGTGCTTCTAGCACGTTAGACTTGGTGAAGGCTCTTCAACAAATGCAACACCAACTTGATTTTCTTACTAGAAGGATGGATAATGAAGAGAAGGCAAAAGGGAAGCAACATCATGATCATGGTACATACAAGAAACATCAAGAAGATAAAGCCATGGACCAAGGCCTTCTTTTGCCCAAATTGAATTTGTTAACCTTCAAAGGGGAAACCGAACCTTTAATTATTTTAGATTGGATAGCTAAAGTAGAACAAATTTTTGATTTGTATAGTGTAGATGGTTTATTATGTATAAAGTTAGTTACATTAGCTTTAGAGGGGTAGGCCATGCAATGGCTAATTAGGATGAACATTACCACCAGGGTCTCACACGCAAGCTCTTGGGAACATTTCAGGGACATTTTGTATCGTTTCGTACCTCCACACTACCATAGGGACCTCTTGATTAAGCTATAACGGCTTACTCAAGGTAGGCGAAGTGTGGAGTAGTATGCTCGTGAGCTCGAAGTGCTCCTCTATCATACTAACACAAATGAAAATGATCAAGCAAAGATAGCAAGATTTATAAGTGGTCTCAATAGAAACATCTAAGATGTTTTGGAACTCCATGATGATGAGATCTTAGATGTTGTGGTACATAGGGCTATGAAAGTAGAAAAACAAATTTTAAGAAAAGAGTCCTACTGCAACAAGTTTTGAACCTCTTCGAAAGAAAATTTTTACAAGAGCTCATCATAAAGGGAAAAAGAAAAGGATGTTTCTAGGGAGATTACTCATAAATCTCACCCATCTTCTACTAACCTCGCACCTTCTTCTAAGCCTAAGTCACCTACGCGATCTAGTCAAATTAAGTGTTTTAAGTGCTTAGGTCATGGTCACATTGCATTTGCATGCCCAAACAAGCGGGCAATGTGCATTAAAGGAGAAAAGGTTGTCACCGATGACTCTCCTCCTTCTTCACCTTCACATACTTCTCACTCTTCTTCTTCCTCTAGTGAAGATGAGCATAAGGTTCCTTTTGATGGAGACCTACTAGTTATAAGACGTCTTTTGGGACAAGTCCACAAGGACTTTGATACCACTCAAAGAGAAAATAATTTCCACACTAGATGTCTTATAGCTGACAAGGTTTACTCCATGATAATAAATTGGGAAGTTGCACTAATGTGGCTAGCACTTGTGTAGTGGACAAGCTCAAATTGCCTACTATCACGCATGCCAAGCCATATAAGCTTCAGTGGTTAAGTGAAGAGGGTGAAATCTTGGTCAATAAACAAGTCTGTATTTTCTTTTCTATTGGAAAGTACCAAGATGAGGTTCTTTGTGATGTTGTACTCATGGAAGTAACTCACATTCTATTAGGAAGACCTTGGCAATTTGATAGAAATGTTCAACATGATGGTCTTACTAATAGGATGTCTTTTACTTTCCAAGGGAGCAAGCTCATCTTAAAACCTCTAACTCTAAAGGAAATACATGAGGACCACCTCATCATGAAGTCCAAGAGAGGTGAAGAAAAGGAGAAGGTCAAGCTTAATTGTCTCATCTCTCATAAAAAGGTCCTTCAAGATAGAAAAAAGGATAGAGAAATAGAGGAAAGGAAAGAAAGAAAGGAGAGAGCAAAAGAAGAAAATGAGAGGAAAGAAAAAGAGGAGAAAACAAACAAAGAAAAAGAAGAAATTGTGAGACAAAAGGAGAAGCAAACAACGACCACAATGTCAAAATGTAAATCACTTCTCTAACTCACTAATCTAATATAGCCAAATACAAAAAGACTTACCGCAAGAACAATCCTTTCCTGTAGTCACCCCTTTGAGAACCTTCTCAAAGTTAAGAACCACACATTCTTCTTCCTGCCAATACCACAGGGAAACCAGTAACACTCAACATTTGCAAAACTCCTGATCACACAGCAAGCACCTTTGTTGTGCTGAAAGATCAGACTTTTCAACTCAATCAGCCTTGCTCCTCAAGAAATCTTCAAGACTTGTACACCACGACAATTCTTGTTTCTTAAAGCGTTTGATCACTTTTGTAAGACTTTGGAACTGAATCTGAAACATATATGAAAATGTTAAACTCAATTCTCTTACAGAAATTCAATCAATGCGTCTATATATAGAGTTAGTCAAATCTGACGCATTTTAATCAATTATGTTATTAATCTAATCGGTTACATTAATCTCTTATAACAGATAAACAACAGTCAAAGAAATTAATTGAATGCTCTATTAATGTAATCGATTTGCATTTAATGCTTAGTCAACATATTAAAAAATATGACCGTTGAGAGAGTTATGACAAGCAATGAAACAATTTTCAAATCTTTAACAGACTTAATTTAATACATTATTCATGTAATCGATCAAGCTTCAACACTTAGCACATTTTTGAAAACTTTTCTTATCAAAATCCATCATAACACACTTGAAAAAGTTTTGTACAAACACATAAGTTTTAATCAATTTAACAATTAATGTAATTGATTCAAAATTTATTGTTTTACCATAGCTTTGGAAGGAGGCCTACAAGAAGGTCATACACCACGCGAAGAGGTATACAAGAGTCGAGGGAAACATAAAGGTCTCATCTTTGGGAAGCATCGCTGCAATGGGAAATCAAATCTTCTGGACTCTGACTCATGGTTTAAACATCATTGATTGTTGTCAGTAAACAAATAAATGGTCTTTGTGTTGTCTTCAAGCTTTCACATTCAGAAAGTGGGATTTTGAATTTTTTATGGTCTTTCTGTGTCAACTCAATTAACTTTTTATTTTAAAATTTGTGCTTGGGAATGAATTTATTATTTCTTTATGCAACTAAATATAAAATAATACTATTGGATATATAACTAACTATATTCAAGTAAGAAAGATTTGGAATCAGGTTATCTTATTACATTTTGAATTTTGGAGTAAAATTTTACTTTTGGCTTGAACTGGAGCGAGTTGCAGAAGGAACAACCGGGAATGATGTCAATTTACGCGGTGAGGCCTTTGGTCAGAATGGAAAAGGGCCCTGTGGAGTCGGAGTGTTTATGGTGATTAGAATGAGCAGCCGCATGCGAGCGTGGGAGCAGCCCTGTGAAGAAGACAATGCTTTAGTCCGATTTTATAATTAAATTTCACTTAATGTATAAGTAAATTTGATCTAATGCGATGATAGTGTCTCAGATCAGAATTAATTGTTTATTCAACATGTCACGACACAATAAATTTAAGACTGTCTTCTGAAATTAATGATAATGTTTTAATTAACTTAATTTTATATAAATAGAAATTTAATTGAGATAAAATAAAATTTGAAAACTTTTTTAGAAAATTATGTATAAATAAGAATCTTCGATATGATTAAACTTATATTTTTATATTTTATTAAGTCAAATTTAATTAAAATTAAAATTAATTTATATTTTATTATATTAAATTTAATTAAAATTAAATTTGAATTTATATTTAATTTATATTATATTATATTTTATTTAAGTTTTTTTTAAAATTTTTTTTAAATATTGTAAGTATCTGTCGGTATATGCGAGTTTTAAAATATCTGTATATATTTTTTAAATAGGTATTTATGTGGATAGTGAATGAATTTTTTTGTTACGAATCGAATAACGAATAAGGTAAATACTATTTGTGACCGACCTTTTGTCATTTCGAATCTTAACTACTTCACCCTTCCACAAGTTTTATTTCTTATAAAAGGGTTCTTAATATCAACAAGATGCAACCACAACATTTATTTTACAAAGTTTATTTAAAATAATAAAACAAATTTTTCTCATAAAATTATCTCCGATTACCTTATAATCTTGATTTAGTACTGCTTTTTTTCCCTAAACACTATATATACAACAAAAGACCTAAATGACAATCAAGACACAACATTAGAGTCTCAACTAAAGAAAATTTCCTCAAGGACGATGGAGACGACATGCAATAAAAAATAAGTTTGCATGTGATATAAAGCAGTTTGCTCTATAAAGAAAAAAACATAAATTCAAACTCACCTAAAATGAAATTAATTGAAGGCTTTACTAGAGTCCTTCGCATAGATCACTCTTGTGAAGTTGAATATTCAAAAATATGAAAAGCATAATTAGAAATGTGGGGAAAGAGAGAAAGGTTGAGAGAAAACTTGAGTTTAAAGGGAAAAGGGATTTTCTGAATAAATTAGGGGTTATTAGAGTTTTTCTTATCTTCGACACACTAATCTAATCATATCACTTATTTCCTTTTCTTAGAAAAATAAAATAAAATAAAAGTTTAAAGTTTTTTCTTAAATTAAAAGCCTAAATTTATGTGTTAAAAGAGAATATATATATATATATATATATATATATATATATATATATATATATATATATATATATATATATAAAAGAAAAGAATGTTTCCATAGACATTATTGTTATTACATGAATTTTTTATTAAAAAATAAAAACAAAACACATGATAAAAACAAACCAAATTCGTGATAAGATTAAATTATAAACATAAAAGACAAAATAGCTTATTGTGAAAAAACACTCATAATTTTCCTCATGAAAATCATTCTATACTTAAACTCCATGTACCAATAAACAAAACTCAAATTTCTTACTATATTAAAAAGTTCATTATTAATCGATCCTTTCACATTTTAAATAAAGAATGTCACTTCTCGTTAATTCTTTACATATTGTTTAAGCTCGCAGTCACTTTTAGTTTAACCAATTATAGTTTCTCAAGACATCCCTTGATTAACCAAATATTCTTTCCATGTTTTCGCTTGAAGAAATATTCTTTTCACAAGTCACTCCGAACTTAAAATACTTAAACAAACATTCTTTGAACATCAACAAATATATATATATATATATATATATATATATATATATATATATATATATATATATATATATATATATATAATATTGACACTATTTCTTCTAATCTACTAATTGAACACAGACTATCTCTATGGCTTAACCAACCATTTCCATAAATGCTTGCACACTAGCCCTAAAACTAACAAAATAACTGAACATATCATTCAAGTAACAGTTTTCTTTCAAAATTTGGACTAATTTGATCAATATCCTTTCAGAGATTTATCTAAATTTTATTTCAGAAACTAATGTAACATACAAAAAAGAATTAAAATGGTAGGTTGCTCATATTTTTTTTCAATACTTCCGATAATAAATTTTGAAAGAGGTCAAAAAGATGTGCTATTGTTTTTATTGAGTGGAGGTGATTACATTTCATTGAAATTATGCAAGCCTATATATAACACTTTATTATTATTCTGTAATACTCAAACTATAACTTGCTGTCAAAATTGAAAAGGGAAACCATCTATGGGTCACCTTCAAACTATAAACCAAAAGTACACCTTCCAGATATAAACCAAAGTTGTTCTCGTTTGTGCCACGCACCAATGATAATTCGGAGTCAAGTAATCCTGAATGTTATCTCCCTGTGTGATCTTTCAGAAAATGTTCTTTGGGCTGAGTGGAGGAATCCTTGGGCAAACAGATCATGTTAACTCAAAACAGCAGTGTTTTTTCCCTTCCAAACTAATCTTCATGAAAATGATGTTTCCTCCTTCTGCAGCGGTTAACATACCAAGTGGCATGCTGCTGTAAGCCAATGCCAATGAGGAGCTTAAGGCTTGTAAGCATAACATAAGTCATTGCTGAAAAAAGCAGAATCCAGAAAAGCCTCCATGGAAGGGGATTGTTAGGAAGGTTTGCAGAATATACTGGAGTCAGAACTCGTATAACCTAAGAACCAGTTATAAAAGGAAAAAATGCACAGATGATGAATCGGTAAACTAAAAAACAGAAAAACCAAATGGACATTTAAAATATGCTTACCACGCATGCTGGGGCTAGGGGAACAAAAGTCAGGTTTTTCTTTGCACCCTCAGTTTGCATATTTAGAGTCTACAAAATGGATCAGTCAAATGTCAGGCGTATATTCTTTGGAAAGAAGCTCTATCAATGAACTGGAACAAAATGTTAATGCAATTTGATTGTCATAATATGACTAAAAGTTATACATCGCTCTATCGAAGTAATAAGTAGCTCTCTCAAGTATTGGGTGAAGACCAAATTTGTTTTAGAGAAAGTGAACTATATTGCTGTAACAAAATAGCGTAGCTACCTTTTCCCATCAAAGCATATCTTCCAGCAAAGGATTTCGAAAGGCATTTATGGTAGAATCATGGAGAGTCTCCGTGCACTCAATTGTGTTGCTCATAAATTCACTCAAGTTTTCAGCTTTAAGTTGAGATTTGAATGAAAATATAATAATTTGTTATCAAAGTGGTTCTAGTTTTTCACACCCTAGCAGTAAACAACCCGCATACTGTACAGATAATGTCCACAAAAATGAAATGAGAATACCTGTTTACATAGGTCTTCAAGGAACTCGGAGTATGCGATGGGCTTAATGTCATTGAATTTAGCAATGAATGAATGCTTGATAATATCAATAACCATTTCACATACATAAACCAGGAGGATATTCTGCACCATCCAAAATATGAGTCAGGAACGGGATTAACAAAACATCTTTCATTAATATTATGAGGTAAAATATTTCCAAACTTACAATAAGAAAACTTTGAAACCAGGGCCCCTCTGCCTCCAGAATATTTTGAGCCAAGACGAATAAGATAAATGATGAAATGTGGAATCTCTCTACGGAATCTGCTTGTCATCATAAGTAAATGGAGGAAATAAAATACAGTAAGAGTTTGCAGGAAAAATGAGAAAAAAAGAAATTTTTAATAATGCAATTGTCAAATGCAGAACAAATATTTTTACTCTTGCTCAGTTCAGTAAAAAAGAATTGGATAAAGAATTTTACGCAGCTAAGATTATATACATACGTTGTATAGAAATTTACAGTAACACAACTTTAAAAAAATTTACACTAATGAGCCATTTCGTCCAGAGGGTGGAGGTTATACAATCCTCTAGCAGGCGAAAAATATTGGTGATGTTTTTTCCTTTCATTTTCACTTCCCTTCTGTCCAAACTTCCGAACCAAACATAAGCTTTTATTAAAATCCATCTCCTCTCCTCACCGCCCACCAAACAGTAAAATAAATGGCAAAACCCACATACAAATTATATCACTTTTAATGTATAAAGGAGATCAAATCCCCAGAAAATAACAAAAAAAATAAATAAATAATCATAGACATTGCTATTGCAGAAAATTGAAAAGGAACACTAGAGCGGAAAAAAATTGAGGTTGATGGGTGTAAGTTACTCAGGCAAGATTTTTATAGCTATATATCTATTATAATTTTACGTAACCAATAGGATGCCTTAAAGTTATGGATTTTAATAGTATAATTGAATTTCTATAATTCAAAAAAGGGTTTGTCATATTACATTTTAAAGAAAATCCATGCATTTTTTCCCACGTACAAGTATGATTTTAAACCTGCTAGTGTAAACATTTGAATATGGTGCTAGTGTACCCAATGCTAATCCTTGTCTATATTCAAACTAAAAAGAACTCAAAAGACAGACAAACAAGTTTATGCATATACCATGTTTGGTGCAGGGGAATCACAACTAATTCTTTATTGTGCAAAAGACTTAAAAGGCATTTCCATAATTCCCTAACCGCTAGATACTAGCAAACTATTCTATATACCTCAAGTATAAATTATATGGAGCAAAGTAAAAGGGAAAATGTGTCTTTAGTCCATGTGCTTTTAGACAAACTTGGTTTGATCCCTATACTTTCATATATATGAATTATTCCTCAAAATTCAGAAAAATGTAAATTTAATCTCTCTTCCAACTTTGGGGCTGTAAACAGCAACCACCCTCTAAATACTAAATTAAAGTATCAAGGCATATTCTTAAAAGATAGAGGACAAATTCATTGATTTGAGATTGCATAGACTAAAACCAGGTTTGGGAAAAAATATATGGACCAACACATTTATCCTAAAATTAAAGTTAATCGCTGTGTATAAATTTTCATTTTAATTCAAAAGACATTGCATTATCGTTCTAAATAATAATATATCCATATCAACTGAATCAATCCAGTAAAAGCAAAAAGCTTTTTCCTTAATATAATTATGTGGCAACAGGGGTAAGATGCCAAAGAAGGCATAAAAGGGATACACGTACACCCTGTAGATTGAGATATTACCATTCAAAATAAAAGGCACTCACTTTAAAATTCAAACATAAAAAAACAATTTTACGGCATATAACCCTAAACAAATCAACTAATGTCAAAACTAGCACAAATAATATTCTGAAAATGAGACCATCCAGGGCTGCTTCCACATTTGAATGAAGGAGTATATAACTGAATACCAAGTAAGCAGGAATCCAGAAAAGAAAAACCCCATTATGAGAATGATAACATACCAAAGTAAACTAAACTGTGAACATTATCCATGCTGTACCGCTTGAACACGTTACTTTTGATCTCAGCAAAATTATTTGACACCAGCAATGCCAACAGAGCATTGTTGTGAGCAACTATACATGTTGATAAAGTGATTGCCTGAGCTAATAAGATAAAAGAATGAACAAGTAAGACTAGTCAAGGAATCAAATCACTGACTTAGTTATTTCTTAGTTTGCCTTCGCAGAAGATAAAAGGTAATCAAACAAATGGGGAAAGATACAAAGATGAAGGATATTTGAAGCAACCACAGCTAAAGCTTGGTCAGAAACAAATCTCCAAATCCAGAATCGAATGCTTTCTTGGGGGCAATTCGCAAGTCCTTCGGCAGAAAGAAATAACGTTTGCAACACATCCCCATTAAAACTTTGACATAGTTTATCAAATATCTGCAAGTTGGAAGATCAGTCACAAATTAACAGTATAAGAAACATTTTGAGCATTATGAGTCACAACACTTTTGCATTCAATCGGAAACTAAACGCAAAAAGATACGACATTATGTTTAAATACCAGAAGGCTACTGAATACCCATATGCATGTTTCGAAAAGCTATTACAATATCATTTACACAACATTCATCCTACTTCTTTCAGCACATTTTCATTATCTCCTCTAGCCCAATACAACTCTTCTATTTAAGGAGAAAGTAAAAATTTCCAAATGCAGCAATATTATGTCAAACCAAAATTCACATCTTATGTCAGAGTTTCACGATTCACAAATTAATTACAAATCAAAATTTTATCATTCCATATTCTTTGAAATTCCTTTACTTTGTCACTACAAGATCTTGCTTGCATAAACCCTATAAATAAAATTTTATTAGAATGCACCTAGACTTTTATACTTTCATCCAATCATGAATTGCTACATAGGTTAAAAAATTATTTACTTCAGAAACAATTACTGTAAAGGTCATATCCTATCTAGGGTGGTTTCGATCAGTTTATAGTCTAAAAATTATATCCTAATAATGAATAAAAAATTAAACTCAACAACACATAAATATTCATGTTAGTTGATATCTGACAGTTTGGACAGATTCACCATGATATAGACTAATAAATTTATGCTNACCTCTAAAACATTGTANACCACATATAACTTTATTGTTCCTTNACCACGGATCATATGATATATTAAGCTGATATNTGTTGCAGCACNTTTGAAAAGACGAATAAAACATAATTAGCATAATATTAAACTTGAACAATACAAAAAAGAAATGATATTACATATACTCATGGAAGCAGAAAACCACTTTACCTGTTCGTTGCAAAAGAACCACTCCACAGGCCATAATGAGAAAACATCCAAAATCTGAAATTTCCATTGTTGATAGCCTCTTGAACTGCCTGTCATACGCATTGATTAGTCCACGTTGTAATACTATAAACCATGATATACATGCACAAATTTTAAAACATGAGTTCAACTATGTAAATTCTGTATTAAGGAGAGACTGGTCAAACTTATTCAGCTAAGTTTGAATCAGGGACTAACAGAACCAGATGCAAATTAGCAACTAAGACCTATATCACAGAGTGTCAGCTGAACTTACTGGTAATTTGGAAGTTTGTTCTGGAATTCAAAGATTTATGACGATATTTGAAGCACTATAAGATTGTAGTACTAGATGTGCACTGCTCTGTGCTTACATCACAAATCTAAACTAAGGAAACAGGTGTTGTAAGATTAATCTATCACTGTATTCCCCACATGCATTGCCGACTAAAATTTTATTACAAGGGAAAAAAATTAAGGAAACGTGGCTAACCTTGTCTTTAGAATCCTCCAAATGGCCATCGTGATCCTTGCTGGCATAACAGTTAATAATGAAAGAAATGAATCGAAGCAGACAAAGAAGCCAACATCTATAAGCTGCAATTGCGTTCCACGTTCAAGATACAAAACAAATGTAGAATGCCTCAATAAAAAAATACAACTATAGGTGTCTACTATAGATTAGGTGGAAGGTTAAGTTTTACTTTAATTTCCCCATAAACCTATGAACTTATACGGTTATTTTGAAAGTAAATACAAGCAGCTCAACCAGGAGTACATATCCATAGATAACATCACAAAACTATAACCAGAGTTCTTATTATTTCTTAGTCCTTTTTGATAAAGAAAGGAAGTATACCAATTCACATCTCCAGGGCAGGCGGAAGATAGTATCATAAACTCTTTCTCGTTCTTTTTCATTCCCAAGAGTTGTTGTGCTCCGTAAGGAATTTCCATTGTACATTTCCTCCAAAAAGTATGTTACAGGAGACTTTTCCACTGAAAATACGTCTGACAACAAAACACACCACCACAAGATTAATTTGGCAGAAAATACGTCAGTGTTTACAGCAAAAACCTAACGTAAAACCTAGATGTATGTATTATTCAGTCAAAGTTTGCAGTATCCAATTAGCCATGCCACCAATGCCATAACAAGTGGGGGACACAGAACCAACCTCACGTCTATTTTTCTAGTCATTTCCCCTTCGAAGCCCATGCATAATTTTGTTGTAACACATTTGTTAGCATTTTTTGTAGGGTCAATTTTTCGAAAAATCATTGCAATTATAATCATGAGATGCAATATGATGCATGCACTGTAAGGGCCATTGTACCACTCACAATTCGGATCTTCCTCCATGAGACGCTTCCAGTCCAACGACTCTACGGTCTCCAATTTTGTAGCCACATTCCTATCAGGCTCGTTCGTCGGTTTCTCCACTGGACTCGCCTTTACACCACCCTCCTCCTTCTCATCGCGCACCACAGAAGTCGGAAAATCATCGGCACTCCCACAACTCACGTTCCTCTGCCTCAATTTCCCAAAATTAAACCCCTCGATGCCACCGCGCACCGCCGTCGGTGCCTCACTCTCCGCCTCACGCGCATCGACAACCGCGCACACACTCGCCTCTCGCACCTCCTCGTAAACGACGCTCCCTCCGCCAGCGCTATACCTATTAGCGTCCAGCTCGAATCCGTTGCAGGCTCCTCCGTTTTCCAGAGGCTCTATATGCGGATCGACGGAATCCGCGCGATCAAGAAGCTTCTTCTTGCGCTTGGAGGCGCGATGCCTGCGTTTCCTGCGGCTGTGTTCGTTTGATTCCGATTCGCCATCGACGCTGAGAACCTCGAAGGAAATTTTTCTGCTGCCGTTTCGCAGCGCCATGGCAGAACGAAACGGAACTCGCAAATCGACGATTGCGAATGAGGAAAATGGCTATTGGTTGTCTACATGTCACGTATTGGCTGGTTAAATTGCGGTGTTGGCCTTGCGTGATTGATTCGCCTCTGTAAAAAGTGCAAACCACTGTCTTTGTTTGTTTCTTGTATGAGTCCAGCGTTTGTTCGCGCTCTCATCTCACTGCGTCACTGCTTCTTTTATTCACCACCGTATCACTGGCAGTTATTCTTTTCATTCATTTTATTTTTATTTTTATTCCTTACTTAAAAAATGCTTTAATTTATATTTATTTATTCACATCAAATAAAAAATACTAATCTGTTACCCTTTTATAACGGTTCTTTTTATTACTTTATCCAAATGTTTTGATTATTTTTACACTGCAATTAATCTTACATTAATAAATTTTTAATTATATTAAGGTTCCCATTTATGTAATATTGATTTTTTAATTCAATTAATAAATTATAGTCCTTACTCCAGAGATGATACTATATGTGTGTTCTTTTTGCTAAGGAAAATGTATAGAATAAAATTAATATAAATTTGTCGCGTTGAAAAAAAATTAAAATATAGAACTTTAAATTTATAAATAAAAAACAGAAGATAAAAATTAATAATATATTAATGTTAGTTTTTCTTCTAAATGCACAAGTGGTAATTATTAATATTTAAATAATTAATAATTTAAAAAATAATAATAATTGAACTAAATTTGTTTTTTTGTTAGGAACTCCATTATTATATAACTTTGGTGGATTTTCTTATTAAGTAATATTCTATTTCGTGATAATATGAATAATTTATTAAAATAAAAAATTAAAATTTAATTTGAATTCTCTTATCTAGATAAAATGTTTTAAAATTAAGAAAAAAGAATTCTAGTTTAACGTATTTAGAATTCTTAAAAATGATAAAATTCTTAATAAAGAATTTAAATATACAAATCACTAAAAGTTATTTTATTTAAAATAATGATCTCAAGTTTTAATCCTGAATTTATAGTTATATCAAATATTTAATAGAGTTATTCACTGTCTTATTTTATTTAAACAGAATTGCCTGTAAAGTTACTTTTATTTCTCCACATTTAAGTATTTTTAATAAGCAATAAATGTATTAAGGGAAACGCTCCAGAAGCTACAAGTTTTGAATTTATTTATTTGTATGTTAATTGGAGCATTTAATTTTATTAAGTGTACGAGTATGTATCTAATTCAAACATTTAATGGTATGCAACAATAAGTTACTCCTATTAAGTGCATTTTAAAGTTTTATTCCTAAAATTTAATAATAATAATACAAATAAATATGATATTTAAAAAAAATAGTAAGTTGACTCTTGTTATTTTAACCGAAACAAACATGTAAATAATTTAAAAAGATAATGAAATATTTGAACATTGATTACGTGTCAAAAATTACTCCACAATCAATAATAGTAATTATAAACATTATTGTAGAGTAATTTTTGACTAATCATTGACACGTAATCAATGTTCAAATATTGTAAAAAAAATATTGTCTAAATATCATTATCCATTTAAAAAATATATTAAAAAGACATAATACCACTCAATTAAAAAATTAAATGGCTAAAACCATACAAAATTATAAATAAATTTCATTTATTTTACTGATATTTATATTCATATTTACTAGAATTGCATCCACAACTTATTTTAGTAGAGAACATATACATTAAAAACATTCATCAAATGTCATACCTGTCAGCTTTTCATAATCGAATACTAATATACAGGTAACACTCATACAAGTCATACATTAATTTATGAAAATCTTATCATTTTCTATAATTATTTTCATAGAATATAATTTATTTAAATAAAACCCCAAATTAATTAAATATACATAAAAGAATAATTATTTTATAATTATAAAAAACATTCAAATACAAAATGAAAGAAAAATAAATAATAAAAAATCTGGAAAAAGAAAATTTAGCTCAAACTCGTTTAAAGAAACTTTCTAACTTAAAGTGAAAATATAGTCAAAATTGGGATTAAAAAAACTATTTGCTAAACAAAGAATATAACAAAAAAAATTGATTTTGGGTTCGTGTAACTTCCCATATTAATAAAATCATTCTATTAATTTCAAGTATTTCAAATTTGATATTTAACACAATAACTACATATTATATGACCTATGTATTATAATATTTCTCATAAGTTACATAATAGAAATTTAAAACATCTGCAACTATAACAAATATGTATTATAATATTTCAAATTTAAACAATATGTATTATAATATTTCAAATTTTAAAAAAATCTGCAATATATAAAAGAAAATATATAAAAGAAAAACCAACTTCTACCTATATCACTCACTCATGGACTATTTTATTATTAAGGATTCTTACTTACACTATCATTTACTCACTTATAACATATGGTCATTGTAGGTGGATAAATCACAATAGACACAATAAAAAAAAAAGTAAACTGAAGTTATTAAAATAATATTAACAGTTATACATTATGGATTATAATAAAATATCATACATATATTTGTTTTAACATATCAAATTTACAATAAAAATCAAGAATATACTACAATTATAAGGGCCCTCGTGGTGCTTCCGTACTCATCATACATTAGACACAAAACCTTATAATGATTAAAATCTGAGACCTTGCACGAGTTATACTCTTGCCCTTCAAAAGTCCTCGTCATCCCATGGTTACATCCTCGTTATCCCATAGTCAAATATCATACAAAAAGTATAGCAAGGTAAATCACTCATATATAAATTTGACCATTAATGCCAAATCTATCTGAGTGAAATAGTTAGTAGAGTCAGAATAGTCTTACTATGAAACTCTGACATCAATACACTTCACACATCAACCAAACATACTAGCATTTCCCATTGGAAATTACTACCTTCTCATTCCACCATATGCAAACATATTAAATCACAACAATTTCTTCGTCATAAAAGCATGTTTACATTTCTTTAAAACCAAAATCATTCCAATAACATCTTAATTCTCAGTCATAAGAAAATAGGCAAAGAAAAACATATCACACATAACTCATTCATCACATTCTCATATATTCTTAAATTATCATACCATGTAATACATATGTATATGATCTAAACCCAAACTCATCTTATAACATAAATCACCTATAATTTATTTCATATTATAGGTTAATAATTCATCATATAATAATAACATTTAATTACAATATTTCCATTACTTATATCAAATCCACAAAAATCATTTCTCTAACCACAAACCTCTAATCAAAGATCCTAACGCTCAAAGTAAATCACCAACAACCAATTGCAAATGTTCAACTCAATCAAACGGTTAACAAAACAAGAATTACAATTTTATCGAGATGACTCAGAATAGGAAACACAAACTCGCAAGCGAGAGGTTGGCTCACCAAGCAAGCAAGCCTCCCCTGCCTCTTTGCGCAACTCTATTTTGGCACTTGCTTATTAGTGGTTTGCTTACCCAACGAGTCTGCATAAGCTAGACATGAAATTTTGCAGAATAGGTAGTACCCTCGGCCCTAGTAGAGTGTTTTTCTCCTCTATACAAGCCAAAACAAGACCAAATTACTTAAAATGACTTATTGGAGATAAGAATACCAGTTCACAATGCAAATCCCAAAATCATGACTTAAATACTAGATTTACAATTTTAAAATCTCAAATTAACCTATTCACATAATTTTTCTTGATTTCACAAAATCAAGAGATGAAATTACACCAATTCAACAATCAATCCATATAGTACCAACCATCAATCAAGACAGTAAAAATTAACATGAAAAAGTTATTATGCATTAATTCCCTTTGTATAATTGTCGTCATTCTCATAAGTACTCCTTAGAGTTCTATCTATTACAAGATGACCTAACTATAATAATAAAAGTCCAAATTAAAATCTAAATGCATCTTCTGTTACAAAAGAAGAAACAATGAAATATTGTATTTCTTATTGAATGATCAGGAAAGAGTACAATTGATATATATAATTGTTCAGAGCAATATAAAAAAAGAATATAAGTATAAAAATATATGAACATAAATGCATAGATATGAACAGAGAATAAAATAATTCCAATATCCCCCCTCAAGCTGCAACATATATATCCTTAATGCTCAGCTTGAACAACAAAGATGAAATTGTGCTGGATGCAAAGCTTTAGTATGAACGTCTGCAAGTTGTGATGAAGTAGAAATAGGCAAGAGCTTAATTACACCAGCTTGAACTTTATCCCTTATGAGATGACAATCAATTTCACCGTGTTTTGTCCTCTCATGCATGACTGGATTTTGTGCAATTCGTATAGCAGATTGATTGTCACAAAACAGAGGAACTGGTTGTGGCAGAGGCTGTTTCAAATCATGGAGCAGATACAAAAGCCATTGAATTTCACATGTTATGGAAGCTAAGGCTCTATATTTTGCTTTAGTTGATGATCTAGATATAGTACCTTGCTTCTTGGATTTCCAACTGATTAAGGATGCACCATAGAACACATTAAAACCGGTCACAGACCTTCTAGTATCAGGGCAAGCAGCCTAATCAGAATCACTAAAAGCCTTGAGAGAATTTTCTGTGTTGGAGGGAAAGAATAATCCTTGTCCTGGAGTTTTCTTGATATATCTCAGGATCCTTATTGCTGCTGCATAGTGATCTTCCAAAGCATTGGAAAGAAATTGACTGAGAGTACTAACAGCAAAACATAAATCTGGTCTTGTGTTGGTTAGATATAATAACCTTCCAAGAAGTCTTCTATAGGCTTGCACATCTAAATAGGGTTTTCCTTCTGTCTTGGAGAATTTTGTGCCTGACTATATGGGAGTAGAAACAGGTTGACATCCCAACAATCCTGCATCTTCTAGTAACTCTAGAGCATACTTCCTTTGTGACAATTAATGCCCTGTTGAGATCTTGCAATTTCTAAGCCCAGAAAATACTTGAGTTGGCCTAGATCTTTAATTTTGAACTTTGCATTCAATAGAGCCTTCACAGTTTGGATTTCCTGGATGTCATCATCTTCCAAAATTATATCATCTACATAAACAAGTAAGATGGTGATATGAGCAGAATCACTTTTGACAAAAAGTGAATAATATGATTTGGATTGTATGTAACCCAAAGAAAGTAAAGTAGTTGTCAACTTGTAATTCCATTGTCTAGAGGCCTGCTTGAGTCCATATAAAGACTTTAACAACTTGCAAACTTGGCCTAGTTTTTTTGTTTTGTAGCCAAAAGGAAGAGACATGTATACCTCTTCATCTAGATCCCCATGTAAAAAGGCATTATTTACATCTAGTTGATGTAAATACCAATGTTTGGAAGCTGCTAAAGCCAGAACTAATCTTACTGTTGTGAGTTTGACAACATGTGAAAAAGTCTCAAAGTAATCTAAGCCTTCCTGTTGTGTGTAGCCTTTGGCTACTAACCTTGCCTTATATCATTCAGTACTCCCATCAGCATGCCTCTTTATTTTGTATACCCATTTACATCCGATAGGTTGCTTTCCATAAGATAGATCAGTCAAAACCCAAGTTTTGGTATTTTCTAAAGCTACAATTTCTTGATCCATGGCATTTCTCCAACAATCATGGTTGATGTCTTGGTTATAGGTTTTAGGTTCACTAGCTTGGGAAAGATTAAAGACATATGATTTATGAAGAGATGATAATGCATCATATGAGAGATATGAAGAGATAGGATATAAGGTACCTGTGGATGACTGAGTGGCAGAAGAAGTAGATAACATGTTGCAATGATAGTCCTGCAAATAAGATGGTTTATGTGTTGGCCTGGTTGATTTCCTTTGTGGAGTAGNAGTGGCAGGTTCAACAGAAACAGGTTGAGAAGAAAAACTAANAGGGTCTGGAACAATAGAAGGAGGAGATGTAGGTGGTAAAGAGGGTTTATCAGTAACTTCTGAGAAAAGAGGTGATGAAGATGAATTGATATTGGTGACCAAATCCAATGAAAAGGAAATATGTTTTCATAAAATACTACATTCCTTGATATAAAAATTTCCCTTGAGTTGAAATCTAACAAAAGGTAGCCTTTCACTCCTGTTTTAAAACCAAGTAAAACACATTTTCTTGCACGAGGTTGAAATTTTGTTCTATGTGCTTGAAGAGTTGAAGCATAGCAAAGTGAGCCAAAAACTCACAAGTAAGTAATGTCAGGTTTAACATTGTGTAACAGCTGAGATGGAAAAAAATATGTCAAAACTTTGGAAGGTAAAATATTAATAAGTTGCACAGCATAACGGACAACAAAAGACCAGAAAACTATTGGCAAATGGGATTGAAACATTAAAGATCTAGCAACATTGAGAATGTGTTGATGTTTTCTCTCAACAACTCCATTTTGAAACATTAAAAATTTGTCATTGCAAACTCATTACCATTATCTGATCTAACAGCTTTTACATCAATGCCAAATTGAGTTTTGATATAAGAAACAAAGCCAATAAGATGTGATCTTGTATCAGACTTACTTGCCATCAATTTACTCCATGTGAATCTAGACATATCATCTACTATAGTTAAGAAATATTTGAAACCATCAACAAAAGAAGTACAATATGGCCCCCAAATATCAACATGAATTAAATCAAAAGGACCTTTTGAAACAGTAGTACTTAATTGAAAAGGCGATTTTCTTTGCTTAGAATAGTGACAAGTATCACAAGGAGTGGATTTTGTATCTAGTAAAGTGGCATACATTGTGCGTAATTTGGTATAACAAGAAGAAGAAGGATGCCCTAGTCTAGAGTGTCAAATATCTGTAGAGTTAGGTCTTATTGTAGAACAAGCAATAGAATTCTTAGGAGAAATAGCAGTTGGTGAAGCAAGGGGTGGGGATGCAAGAACTATCATGACATACAAGCCATCTCTTTCTTCAGCATTCCTAATCATTTGTAGGGTTGACTTGTGATAACGGTTGATTTTACGTGTTTGTATGTGTATATTTTGTGAACAAATCAATCCCTTCATAGCTTTTACCTTGTTTCATCCTCACATTTAGTGTGTTTTCTAGTTTTCTTGTGTTTTATTTAGTATATGCTTGTTTTTACCTCTAATCTCTACGTTTGAGTGTATGAAATAAATGAATAGGAAGCAATTCTAGTGGAGGAAAACAAGCAAGAACTCAAGGGAACATGTTTTGGGACNATAAAAGATCAATTTGAAGCAAATACCCATGTTGGACGCCTTTGGATTCGCACAAGAGCCTCAATTTTAGAATGCTGTCAAAACCGCCCGAGCTGGGTGCTAGAATTCCAAGCTGGGCGCCAGAGTTGCAAAGAGAATCCGCGTTGGGCGCCAGGAATCTGCGCTAGGCGCGAGATCTTGCTGTTTTTCACATCTGATGCAGTGAAAAGTGGCGCTGGGCGCCAGGAATCCGAGCTGGGTGCGAATTCTCGCTGATATTCTCGCTGATATGTCAAAAATGGGTTATTTAAACATGACTCTCAGGATTTTTGAGGAACTTCTCCTCCTACACTTCATTCTTCACCTAGAGAGATTGGGAGAGGCCCTTAGAGGCTATTTGGGGTGTTGGGGAGCTCTCCCACTCCTCCTTGGGTCTTCAAGCTTCTTCAATGGTGATTTTGCCCCTTTTAGGTTGAGGAAGAAGATGGGTCACTGATTGGAGATGAAGATGCGAAGGGGAGGCACAAATGGAGCATGGAGCACCTGCCAAGAACCTTGGGAAAGGCTTTGCATCTTCTCTTTGGTTCCAATTTCTTTCCTATCTCTTCAATATTGTGAACCTTAAGTTCTCCTCCATGGAGAGCTTTTCCTATTTGTTGAGATTAGATGTAATAAACTGAATCTTGTGTATTTTGTGATGTTAATACATATGCTTTTCCATTTCAATGTTAGTATTTGATTTCTATGCTTAATGCTTGTTGTGGCTTGATCACCCATGGCTCGAATTTTGGTTCTTGATATATTGGAAAATATGACTTGAACTTAGAACTGAAATTGAACACTTAATTGATGGAATTGAGTTGTTTGTAAATGCATGAGAATGAAGTGGATGAACTCTAGTCTTGACAAATTGTAAATACACTATGTTAAATTCCTTGCATACCAACTGTTTGATAAAAATACCAAAAAGAGTTTCTTGTGTTTTTGTGCACTTTGATGTCTAATTGAGTTACGAAAGGAAGAATTGTCATGTGTTGCATAAGTCTCTTGGGAAAATGATACCTGGTCTTACCAGTTTTATTACTTCAACGATTTGGTAGACTTGCCAATGAGTTAACAACTTGTCCTGTATTTCACATGAAAATTCAGAAATGATAATTTTACAAGATAGAGATTTAGTTAACTTTGTGACCGAAATAAGATTGACTGAAAAATTAGGAACAAACAAGACATTATGTAAGGTAAGGTGTGAGTCAAGAGAAACTGTGCCAGAAAAATGAGCAAATGAAGAGTTCTTGTTGGGTAGAGAAATTGCAATTGGTGAGATTTTATGATAATAAATAAAATGAGACAAAGAACTGGATATATAATCAGTAGCACATGTGTCTAGAATCCATTGGGAAGAGATATTACCTTGATCCTTAGAAGAAGTGGTAACATTATGAGAACTCACTAGACCAGTAGAATGTGTGACTATGGGATTAGATTGAGGAAGAAGTGCCAATAGACCTTGAATTTGCTCTTGAGAAAGTCTCAAAGTTGAGGAATGTGACTGCGCCTGAGAATTATTAGAAGAAGAAACAACTGCAGAAGCCATTGAAGGAGAAGAAATTGTAGGAAAGCCAAGAACGAGGGGTAGAAGATGAATATTTTTGGTAGTAAGAGAATTGGTTACGGAAGAACGTGATCAATAATTAATTTTCTTCTGATACCATGTTACAAAAGAAGAAAGAATGAAATATTGTATTTCTTATTGAATGATAAAGAAAGAGTACAATTGATATATATAATTGTTCATAGCAATGTAAAAAAGGAATATAAGTATAAAAATATATGAACATAAATGCACAAATATGAACATAGAATAAAATAATTCCAATATCTTCCATATCATAAAACAACATAAATTCACTTTGAACATAGTTTAGCCACATGCATTTAGAAATTCCTTACATCCAACTCGAAAAGCTAGAACAATCTTAAAAAGTGTAAAAAGTGAATTTACTCTATTCTTTAATTTGGTCAGGGTGGATAAGTAGAGATCTTCACTAGGAGTAATCCTACGATTTTAAATCTTCAAAAGGATAAAGAATATGGTTGAAAGTCTAGAGAGAATGTAGAAGAAGGTTAAGAAAGAAAGTTCACAGAGTTGGTGATTATTTTAAAATGAACTTCAGTTAATAGAAAACCTATTTATAGCCTTAACCTTTTATTATTAAAATATTCTAGTATCATCTACTAAAAACCACCACCGTTCTTAGACCATTTTATAGGTTCTCATAGTTCGCTTTGAGAAAAAAAAATATTACTTTAAAGTGAAAATAAGATTCATGAACTAAATTTTTGATCTATTTTTACTTAAGCAAAAATTCTCCAAGTACAAGCTCAAATATGATATTTTATTTGAATTAAATCTTGGTCATTTAATGACATTTCATATATTTCTTTTTGGATAAGTTCATAAACTAACATTGAATATTTTATTTCAAATAACAACTTAAAAGTAAGTTATCTCAAAGCAAATGATCATAAGTAACATTTTTGTCAAACCAAATCTTGTCTGGCACCTCAGAGTTCAAAGCAACTGCAGGACTTAGATTAAGAACATGCACTATTGTAAACAATGCATTACCCTA
>NC_028355.1:11715633-11735246 GCF_000741045.1 Vigna radiata var. radiata
GAATTCTTTAAACTTGTCCAACACTTAGTCCTTTCTCTGTAGTGCATAAACCCAAACCTTCCTAGAACAATCATCAATAAAAGTAACAAAGTAAAACTTATTCCAAATCCAGGGAGCTAGAACAAAACATTCAAACATAATCTCATTTTAATATAAATTTAACTAAGTTAAGAATTGAGATGATCAATTTTCTCAAATTAGATATACCAAAAAACTAACAAAAAAAATAAGAGAACAAAAACATTTTGGAGTACATGAGAACTTACTCTCATCTATTAGAATTTATTCTTAACTTTTCAACTACAACGTGATCAAATTCTAAAAGAGATAAGATATGAAAAAAAGAAAATTATAAAAAAAAGTGATTAATATTTATTAGGAAAGGGAGAAAAAAAGAAAATAAAAAACTGAGAGAAGATGAATGCAACGAACTCTAATAAAAATGAAGCCCAAATAAGAATAGTTTAAGCTATGACAATAAATTTATAAGTAATTGATACTATTGTTAAAAAATTATCTTTAATACAGTGGTTTTAAAATTTATCTTTTCTTTCTTTTCATTTAGTATATTTTTAAATTAATCTCCTCTCAATTAAGTTGTTCATTGAAGTGAAAGTATACTATCCATAAATAACTAATATTTTTCAACTATATTAAGACAATAAACTTTATACAATTAATTTTAGTATTTTATTGATAATTCTCTTATAAAGATATATAAAATAATGTTTGAAGAAATCAATAAGTTTAGCTATTCGCTTATTTAATATAAAAATGTTTGATAAAGTATTTGAAGTAATTTATTCAGAAACTTTTTTAACTTATAAACTACAAAATAATTTGATTAGGATATATTGTAGTTTATTTTAATTTGTTGATAATTTATTATTGCTTTACACCTATTACTATTATTTTTAAATTCATAGAGATAATTAATTGTTGTATTATTTTTAATATTTGTTGAAATTTTTTAAAGTTTTATATAATCTAAATTAAAGAAGATTTAATGTAAGAACTTAGAAAATAGAGTATTATGTGTTTTAAAATAATGGGAATGAATGATTTAGTTTAAACTAATTCAATAATATAAATAGAATTTCTTAAACTTGTCTCATTATCTTAAGTAGTGAAATTTTGATTTGAATGCTTGAGGCAATTTGAAATGGTTGAGGTTTGTCTTTGAGTAATCTGTGACTTGTTCAGACCTCTAAGTTACTCAAATATGAGCTAGAACTTGTGGAGTTTAATTTTTGTCTCTAAAGTGAGGTTTTAGTTGTTTTCGGATTGGAATCTTGTGGTAAAACAGTTCAAAACAAGTTTAGATTGGTTTATATACTTTTGGTTAGGTCAATTTTAGTTTAGAATTCAATCTAGGAGTGTTATAAGTCGATGAAAGTGCATAAGGTAGGTCATGAGGGGTGCAAATTCTACAAAATTAATGTTGTAGAATTCTATAGTCTTGTTGAACGAGTGTATGATGGGGAAATGGACAAAACAAATAACAACTTATCAAGGAGTAATAATGCAATGGAAAATCAATCTTATTCTTGCGACAATCTGCGAGGAGCACCAAACAAATAGAACAAAAATAGAATCCAAAGCACAAAGGGATACCAACAATTTTTAATGTGGAAAACCCCTCAATGCAAGGGTAAAAACCATGAGTCGTCCAAACCAAAGAAAAATACACTATGATCAATAATAGGGTACAAAAGAGTCTCCAATAATAATACCAAATGGTATTTTCAATAAGCCAAATTAACTAAGCAAAAATGCTTACAAATGAGAACAAAGAAGATGAAAATTCTCCAAAATAGGACTGCTGGTGCGGGACCGATTTCTCCCAAACTAGACCTCCGATTGACGATGTGAACGGTCAGAATGAAGAACCATATGTCTAGAACCTTCTATCCAAAAATTAGCTCAATCCAACGATGAACGACTTCACAACAACCAAAACACCAGTGCAGGTTTATGGTTATGCGGAAATGGCTTTATCTCTTTCTTTTTCTCTCACCTCGCTTTTGCCTCTCTTCAAATGACTCTCTTGTGCTCTACTAATCTGACCCATCTCATTTTAACCTAATGAGACATAATGGACCACCACATTATTTGGGCCTATTCTCCACATAGGAAGGGAGCCCAATAACCCAACAAATCTCCCCCTCACGACTATGTGGAGATATTCGCCAAACCAGCAATGTCACAACAAACTTCAAACTTTCCTCTTGGCAATGCCTTGGTCATCATATTAGCACCATTATCATCTGTATGAACTTTAGCTAGTTCCAACAACTTAGCATCCAAAACATCACGTATCCAATGATAACTCACATCAATATGTTTGGATTTAGAATGAAAAGTTAGATTCTTACCAAGATGAATAACACTTTGACAGTCACAATACAACAAGTATTTACCTTGCACAAAACCAAACTCCTGCAAGAATTTCTTCACCCATATCAACTCCTTACATGCTTCAGTAAGTGCAATAAATTCTGCCTCAGTAGTAGACAATGCCACAAACTTTGGCAACTTTGATTGCCAAGCCAAGGCTCCCCCTACAAACTGAATCAAATAGCCTAAAGTGAACTTTCTAGAAATAATGTCTCCAGCCATATCTGAATCTGAGTAACCCACCAAAGTAGGCTTATCACCTCCAAAACAAAACCTTAAACCACTAGTACCACGAAGATGCCTCAAAATCCATTTCAGAGCATTTCAATGCTCTCTACCTGAATTTGACAAAAATCTGCTAATTGTACCAACAACGTGTGCAATATCAAGCCTTGTACATACCATTGCATACATCAAACTACCCACCTTAGAAGCATAAGGAACTTTTCTCATATCTATCTTCTCAGCTTCATTTGAAGGACTTTGTTTAACACTCAACTTAAAATGAGTAGCTAGATGAGTACTTACAACCTTAGCATTCTCCATTTGGAATCTTTGCAACACCTTCTGAATGTAGTGCTCCTAAGCCAAAGTTTCTTCTCTTTTCTATAACGAGTGATACTTATACCAAGAATATTCTTAGCAGCTCCCATGTCTTTCATGGCAAATGACTCGCCCAGTTGCTTCTTCAACCTGTCAATTTTGGAAACATCTTTTCCAACAATAAGCATCTTATCAACATATAGCAACAATATAATGAAATCATTCTCAGAAAATTTCCTGACAAAAAAACACAATGGTCAAAAGTAGTCTTCTTGTAGCCTTGCTCACAAACTCAAACTTCTTATACCATTGCCTTGGAGCCTGCTTTAAACCATATAGGCTTTTTCGTAGCCTACACACATAGTCTTCCTTGCCTTTAATAAGAAAATCATTTGGTTGCTTCATGTAAATCTCTTCCTCCAAATCACCATGAAGGAAAGTTGTCTTCACATCCATCTGCTCAACCTTCAAATCTAGTGTAGCAGCTAAACTTAACACAGCTCTGATAGATGTCATCCTCACCACAGGTGAGAAAATCTCATTGAAGTCAACACCCTTTCTTTGTCTGAATCCTTTCACCACTGATCTGGCTTTATATATAGTAGATGTAGAATTTTCTCTTGGTTTACCCTAAAGATCCACCTATTCTCTAAGGCTCTCTTACCCTTAGGCAACTTCACCAAGTCATAAGTGATTATCATGCAGAGATTTCATCTCATCCTGCATTGCATCCAACCACTTTTGATTTTCTTCACTTTCAATGGTCTCCTCATAACATTCAGGTTTTCCCTCATCAGTCAACATCATATACTCACTGGTAGAGTACCTCTTAGAAGGTTGTTTTGGCCTGTCAGATCTTCTGGGTTGAGCTTCAGGTAGCTTAGGTACATCACCAAGACTCTCATCTTGTGACACATCATGTTCCTCTTCATTAACATTATCAATAGGAACATTCAAGTTATCTCCAACCTGTTGATTATGAATATCACCATGTTGTTCATCATCATGAACATTAATATTCAAATCATTAATAGACAACCGAATTGGATCAACATCAGCCACATTACCATCTTCCTTAGGTGTAGACTTCTCCATCTTATCAATATCTTCAATGGTTTGATCTTCCATGAATTGCACATCACGGCTTCTAACAATTTTCTTCTCAATGGGGTCATACAACTTGTAGCCAAATTCATCCAAACCAAAACCAATAAAGATGCATTGCCTTGTCTTCATATCCAACTTGGATCTTTCATCCTTCGGAACATGAACAAATGTTTTACAACCGAAGACACGTAAATGATCATAAGTAACATTCTTGTCAAACCAAATCTTGTCTGGCACCTCAGAGTTCAAAGCAACTGCAGGACTTAGATTAAGAACATGCACTATTGTAAACAATGCATTACCCTAGAAATGCTTAGGATATTTTGCTTCAGAAAGCATACACCTAACTCTTTCAATCAATGTCCTGTTCATCCTCTCCGCTAAACCATTCAGCTGAGGAGTTTTGGGAGNAGTCTTCTCATGTGCAATACCATATTGTCTACAATAAGCATCAAATGGTCCACAATACTCACCACCATTGTTAGTACGAATGCGCTTCAACTTCTTGCCTGACTACCTCTCAACCAAAGCATGGAATTCTTTAAACTTGTCCAACACTTAGTCCTTTCTCTGTAGTGCATAAACCCAAACCTTCCTAGAACAATCATCAATAAAAGTAACAAAGTAAAGTGCACCACTAAAGGACTTTACCTTCAACGAGCCACAAACATCAGAATGCCCCAATTATAGCAATTCTGACTTCTTGGAGGGAGGATGCTTCTTGAAGGATATTCTGGTTTGTTTACCTGCCATGCAGTGAGAACATTTCTCCAACTCTACATTCTTCAACCCTAAGAGAACATCCTGTTTAGCTAAGCAGTTAAGTCCCTTTTCACTAATATGCCCAAGTTTTTTATGCCACAGAGATTACTCCATATACACGACATTCACACTATCTTTAGCAACCAAAGCTTTTGTCCAGTAAAGCTTAGAGTTTTTCTCCCTTTTAGCTACAATCAAGTTACCTTTGGTGAGCTTCAACTTTCCAGAACCAAAGTGGTTATCATATCCACCATCATCAAGTACCTGCACAAAAATCAAGTTAAAGCGAACATTTGAAGCATGTTTAACTCCTCTAAGTAGCAATTGCATCCCCATGTTGGTTTGCAAGTGAACATCACCAACAACAATAACCCTAGACACCCCATCATTACCCATCTTCAATAATCCAAAATCACCAGGTGTATAAGATGTGAAGAACTCCTTCTTGGATGTAACATGTAGTGTAACACCACTATCAATTATCCACATGCTCTCATCAGATACAAGATTAATAGTGTCATAATCACGAAGACAAACAAGGTCACCACATGTAGTAGTAGTAGTAACACGATCATCATCATCATTATCTCTTTCTCTTTGCTTACCCTTTTTGTCTTTGTTCTCTTTCTTCCACAAAAAACAATTCTTCTTTATATGTCCTGTTTTGTGACAATAATGACACTCCACATTCTTGTACCGAGACTTGGACTTTCTCCTGTTTTTATCTCTACCACTGTTTTGTTCTTTCTTATGGCTTCTCCCCCTATTCTCTGTAATAAACACTTTTGAATGATATGAAGTACCCTGTGTCTTCCTTCTCATCTCCTCATTAAGAGCACCACTCTTTGCCATTTGCAAAGAAATATCACCATTAGGGGTAGCACTTATCATGGAAACCCGAAATGTCTCCAATGAATCCGGTAAAGAGTTTAATAAGAATAAGCCCAATAGATGATCATCAAATTTTATACCCACTCCAGCTAATTGATCATAGCGTCCTTGAAATTCACTCAAGTGATTTGAAATAGGAGTTCATTCCTTGTTCTTCAACTTCACAAAATTTTTCAACAAGTATAATTTATTATTCCCTGACTTAGAGGCATACAAGGACTCAAGCTTATCCCATAGGCTTCTTGCATGTGTCTCATTAGCAACAAAATTATAAACATTATCATCAACAAACTACCTGATAAATCCACATACTTGTTGATGTTCAAAATCCCATTCTTCATCTAACTTGGATTTCGGCTTATTGGAAGCAAACCCAGGAAGATGCAAATTTTTCACAAATAGCAAGTCCTTCATCTTGTCTTTCCATAAGTGATAATTTTCTCCATTCAAAGGAATCAATTTTGTATGTGCCTCCATCGTTCATGCAAATTTTGTAACAACGCAAATTTTGTACGTGCCTCAATTTTATATGGGGAAAGGGCCAAAACAAATAACAACTTATCAAGGAGTAACAATGCATCGGAAAATCAATCCCCCTTCTTGCGAGAATCCGAGAGGAGCACCAAACAAATAGAACAAAAATAAAATCCAAAGCACAAAGAGACACCAACAATTTTTAATGTGGAAAGCCCCTCAATGCAAGGGTAAAAACCACGAGTTGTCCAGACCAAAGAAAAATCTACTATGATCAATAATAGGATACAAAAGAGTCTCCAATAATAATACCAAATGATATTTTCAAGGTTTAAACCCTTTTTTGGTCCCTAAGTTATGTTCTGATGTTTAGTTTAGTCCCCACTTTTAAAAATGTCAACCTTTAGTCCCTATGATATGAAAAATGTATCAAATCAGTCCTATTCGTTAACAAATCACAAGTTTTTCATTAAGTGATTTGTTGTTCATAACACCTTCCGTTAACAAATCAAAAAATATTGGATACCTAGGTATGAAAACTTGTGATTTATTGTTCATTAAGTGTTGTCATGAGGACTGATTTGATACATTTTTCATATCATAGGGACTAAAGGTTGACATTTTTAAAAGCGGAGACTAAACTGAACAAAATAACTTAACTTAGGGACAAAAAATGGTTTAAACCTATTTTCAATAAGCCAAATTAATTAAGCACAAATGCTTACAAATGAGAACAAAGAAGATGAAAATTCTCCAAAACAGGGCTGCTGGTGTGGGACCGATTTCTCCCGAACTAGACCACAGATTGACGATCTGAATGGTCAGAATGAAGAACCATATGTCTGGAACCTACTTTCCAAAAATTAGCTCGATCCAACGGTGAACGACTTCACAATGACGAAAAAACCAGTACAGGTTTAGGGTTATGCGGGAATGGCTTTCTCTCTTTCTTTTTCTCTCACTTGGCTTTTGCCTCTCTTCAAATGACTCTCTTGTGCTCTACTAATCTGACCCATCTCATTTTAACCTAATGAGACATAATGGACCACACTATCTGGGCCTATTCTCCACATAGGAAGGGAGCCCAATAACCCAACAGTGTAGGCACTAAGTGAGTAGAACTATATGTAACTGAGCGAATGTATCTGCTGAGTGAGCAAAACCCATTGTTTTTGTATTCGCAAAGCGAGATAAGGGGTTGAGCGAATTAATTTGAGGAAGATGTTGGTTGTAACAGTGGATGGACGAGAGTCTCCACCTAAGCAAGAAAGTTTCCTTTTGCTAAGCGAGTGTAGACACTGAGTGAGTAGGACTATAAACGATCAGTTTAGAATAGGTTTTGATTCTTTCTTTCTTTTTCTTTTTTATTAACTTTGAACTATGTTAGGGCTTTAAGGATTTTATAAAAGTATTTATTTAGTTATATGATTATTTATTCTTGAGGTTATGGATGTATTTGAAATATGGTTGAAAAAAGTTTCTATATGGTGAATTCTTGACATTGTTAATATGAATATAGGAAACTTAGTCTTGGAATTATCCTAACACTTTAATAATTGTGTCATTTACATTTATCAAGGAATTAATTATTTCAAAACTTATCAATTACTAACAAATATGATTAACTTAGAATTAGAAATTAACTTTATTAAGATATAATCTTAGAAAAAGTGATTACATTAATTCTCCATTTTAAAATATTTGTCACCATTTTATTTTTAAAGATATCTCCAATTGTTTAAACTGTCTTCACATTTAATGTGTAATTATTGGATCAAAAGAACCAACTTACTTTCATGAGGAAAGGGAATCTTTTTAAAATTGTGTGTGGAAGTAAATGAGCATGTTACTGAGAGTACACAAGAAAGTTTTGATTTTACAAACGTGTTTATTCATTATAGCATACTGGAAGTTCTGTATCTATTGGCGTTGGCATTGGTGTCTCGCGTTTTGCAGCTTCTCCGTTTTCAACAAACACTTAAACCTGTACGTCTCTCTAATCCCTCTCTTACCTTATTTCACTCACCCAAACCAATTTCTTCGTTCTTTCTTTGCAAAAATCACTTATCTTTGTCCGCATAGCAAGGTCACTCACAGGGTCTCATCTTCTTAATGCAATTTGGGTCTTTTGGGTATCTCAATCTCTATTGCTATCCTTCATAAACCTCAAATTTCACAATCACATTTATTCACGAGTTTAGATTGTCACGTAAATACAGTTCTACTAAAATTTAATTCAAACCACAAAAAGGGTTCTAACATTATGGTTAAAGCAAAATCCTTGAGGCAATATACTGAATATAGCCATTTCTACCACCTGGGTTTCTTGTTCTAGCTGAAATTGTGCTTAACCGTGAATGTGACTGGTGATGGTAGATTCTACAAGGTGTGTTTTTCTTCAGACATTGCAAACAATGCTGTTATGCTTGAACCTTAATCTGATACAGTATACAAAATTAGGAAAGAACTGGAAGCAAAATCCATGACTTGATGACATTGTTGCAGCTAGCAGATCATAGGAACTCAAATACAATTATTCAAATTCAAATTTTTGCTTCTCATACCGCACATTCTCGTGAATTATTTGGTGATGAACCCTAATTCATTGAATTGAAAAGCATATCTGTTTCCTTCATCTTATTTTTTAGCCACTCACCTTTTTTCATCATCTGAAACTCAGTAACTTCTGAAGCTCCCCTTTCTAGTCATCCTCTGGAGTTAGGACCTCAACTTTGTATCCATACAAATGGGAAAGAAAAGAGAGTCTCATATACCTGTTGCTTTAGCCTTCAATCATTAGAATCATTGGCCCTGTGTAAGGGCTAGNTGAAACTACTCTTGTTTTGATAAGAAAATGTCAGGATTCAGATAATTTAAAACAGGCCAAGTTAGCAGCCCTGCAATGCGCTTGTTTTTTTGCTTGTGTTGTGTATTTTCTCTTTTCTAGTTCTTTGAATAATTTCTGGGGCTGAGAATGAGATAATATTTTTCTTTTTGTTTGACTTTAGATAAGATAAGATTGCTCTTGGAGTGTACTATTTTGATGACCATAAATGTTAAATGTATGACAGGGTCAGGTAGAGAGATATGGTACTTTCTTCTAGTGGACTTACTACTACACAGCCACTTTTTTCTTTTGGATTGATTTCGGATGTGCAATATGCTGATATTCCTGATGGTCGCTCATTCCTTGGTGTTCCACGATATTATAGGCACAGTATTCTTGTGTTGCAGAGAGCAGTTAAAGAATGGAACACTCACCAGAAGCATAAGTTTGTGATCAATTTTGGAGATATTGTTGATGGATTTTGTCCCAAAGATCAATCTCTTGGTGCTGTACAGAAAGTTGTGGACGAATTTGAGATGTTCAGGGGAGGACCTGTGTATCATATGATTGGCAATCACTGCCTATACAATCTCCCTCGCAGCAAGTTACTTCCATTATTGAAGATCCAAAGTCTTGATGGCCGTGCATACTATGATTTCTCACCAGTGCCTGAGTATAGGTTCGTAGTTCTAGATGGTTATGACATCAGTGCCATTGGTTGGCCCCAAGACCACCCAAAATCATTGGAGGCCATGAAAATCCTAAGGGAGAAGAACCCAAATGAAAATAAAAATAGTCCAACGGGTATGGAGGGGCTTGAAAGAAGGTTTCTCATGTTCAATGGAGGCATTGGAAGGGAACAGATGGAATGGTTGGATGGTGTTCTACTGGAAGCAACAAAAAAGAAGCAGAAGGTGGTTGTTTGTTGCCATCTGCCTTTAGATGCAGGTGCAGCAAGTGAGAAGGGACTGTTATGGAATTATGATGAAGTAATGAATTTGATACATAGATACAACTGTGTTAAGGTATGTCTTGCTGGACATTATCATAAAGGAGGATACTCTATTGATTCTCATGGGATACACCATAGAATTATTGAAGCCGCTTTGGAATGTCCTCTTGATACAAATGCATTTGGACACATTGATGCCTATCATGACAGATTATCTCTTGTTGGAACTGACAGAATGAAAAGTACAGACATGCATTTTTATCCTACAAGTTAGTTTGTATGACTTGATGTTTTGATGCTTTGGAAGAAGAATGATTCTAAATCATCCTTGTTTTTTATGGTAAGTATTGAAAGTATTTTTGTATTTCTTTATAAAGAACTAGGAAGATTCTAAAGAAGATATATTGGAAGAATACATATTATCAATCATTGACAGAGTACCTATGATCTTGTTTTAGTCTACCAAAAGAAGTTTCAATTTGAAGTAACTTAGTTCAGCTGGTTGTTCCTTTCTTTTGAGTTTGAGATTATGATTATGAACATGCTTTACATTCGGACTGTGATTGTGATTGTTATTGATTTTTTAAAACTACTGTACCTTTGCTTCATTTCCCATTTCTCTTATCTTCAACTTCTTTTTCCATTTCTATATTATTTTCAATTACATTTTTACTCTCTCGAAACAATTTTCCATTATATTTTTACTGAGAAATAATAGAAATAATAAGTGTTGAATTTTTAAAACAATCAAAATTTTGAAACTGAAAAAAAAAAATCTTAAACGTGATTAAGGTAGTGGGGAGTTTTATGATTTTATGTTAAAAGTACTTAACGTCAATTGAGAATATATAGTGAATATAAATTTTACAAGTTAAAGTTTTTTCTTATGATATCTATTATCGAAATATCAATTCAAAATATATAACTTAAGTTAAAGTTTCTTCTTATGATATCAATTATCGAAATATCAATTCAAAATATATAACTTAGTATAAACTTAACATTAAAAGTTTAATTTTATAGAATTGAATTAAGTTTAAAATTCACTTTTAATATTTTTAAATTTAATTATTTAAAAGAAATTGTTTTAGATGATGTTAAAATAATTTTTAAACCATATTCAATACATTTTATTTATCCCTGCTTTCATTTTAAAAAGATGTATTGTATTTGATTTTGACTTCTCTCCCTTACTACCATTTATATTTATCATTGTTTTTCTTTCTACATTTCACAATAATCCATCTATGAGAATTTTAATGCCAAAAGGGACATTTATCTGGATAAGAAATTTTATAATTTTTAAGATATTTAAATATATTAAAAAATTTAAATGTTTTGTTTGAATAAGATAATTTAAATTTAATGAATTTTAATTTTCATATTCGGATAAAATATTTTAATTACCATCAAATTCAAAAAACTTGAAATGAATGAAAAAATTAAAAGAAAAAAGATTAAGTATGTTTTTAGTCCTTAAACTTTGATGCGAAATTGAAATTCGTCTTTGTTTGAAACTTTGATAGATTTTGATCTTCAAACTTAAAAAATAAATGGATATAATCCTTTTAGCCTAATATTAAATTTTTTTTAACGTGTCAAATGAGTTTCATGTGAGCATTTGAGTTGTTAATACAGTTTGATACGTTCTCGTTTCAATGTCAGTTGAGAAACACGTTTGACATGTAAAAAAATATCACAAATTGGATGTATTAAAGTTTCATATAGGAACGAATTCCGATATTATCTTAAAATCTAGGCGCTAAAAACATATTTAACCCTTAAAAAATATCAATATTGATCATCTTTTGTAGTCAATCTTAATTGATGTTATTTGTGTTTCATTTTGTATTTGCAAAACCTATTCTCAATTCAAGTTAAACAAAATTACTTTTAAGTTATGAAATCTTATATCAGGCCAAACCCAAGTAAGATAACATTAGATTGGGCCCATCCAAGGTCAAGTTGAGTCTTCCTAAGTTAGAGTCAAGCCAAACCGACTACATTTTAGATTGAGTTGAGTCCGTCTTGGCTCAAGTTTCAATCAAGTTGAGTTGGTTGGACTCAAGTCTTGTAGAGTTGGTTCAATGTTAGATGAAGCCAAGTTTTGTTGGGCTTATGTCGAGTTGATTCGACTCAAACTCAGGATGAGTCGAGTTAGTCCCGAGCATAGGTCAAGTCAAGTTGGTTTGGGCACGAGCTGAGCTAAGTTGGGCCAAGCTCACATTCAGTCGAGTTACAAAGGGTCCATAGAGTCTAGGCTAACCCACATTCAAATTAGTTGGGCTAGGATTAGGTCGACCCTGGTTTGATCAAGATCAAGTCCAACCAAGCCCAATCAAGGTTAGGTCAGTCTGGATTGAGTTGGCCCATACTTGGTCGACATGAGATTACTGGGGCTATCAAGTCAAGTCGACCTGGGTCCAAGTCAACCCTAGTCAGTGTGAGATCATGTTTAGCCAAGTCTACTAGGTATGTTAAGACCAAATGATACAAGATAATCCTTTAGACAAAAAGGGTTAAGTAGTTTTGATGACAACAAAGCACTATAAAATATAACGAAAGATCTTATTAGTTTTTTATGATAATAAACACTATATGAAAATGAAGATATATGTGAATATTCATATAATATGTTAAAGTGTTGAATATCTTTTATGAATAATCACATTTATCTGAATAGAGTCTAATGCTTTATAAAAATATTCATCTATATGAATAAATATAAAAGTTACGAGGATAAAGTCATGGAATGAAGAAATATAATGTATTTTAAGAAATATAATTCGAAAAGAGAAGATATTAAAATTACATTTGGAATTTTGCTTTGAAGTGCTAAATATGAAGTATAAGTGCAAGATCAATTATATGTGGTACAACGATCACATGCATTGATGCTAAAGAAAGAAAGAGTTCATCAAGAATCATTTTGAATATTATATGAAAAAATATCTCAAAAGCATATTAAAGATTATAATATCCAACAAAACAAAATTCTTGAAGTTTATATTAAGAGAATGTTGAATTGATTAGATGTATATTCATCATAATAAAGTTCTACTATTTAAAGATTTACAAACTGTCAAATATTTTGAAGACAAAAAAGAAAAAAATAAAAAACGAATATGAAGCAAATAATGGAATTATTCAATGAGAAGATACTTAGAAAAGGAAAGAGAAAGAAGTAATAAGAGAAGAAGAAAAGTTGAAGATTATCTTGAAGATTATATCAATTGAATGCCTATATGCTGCCACGATCGTATGTATTAAAGATCGATGAAATACATATTGAAGAGAAAATTCAGAAAAGGAAAGGAGTAAATCAAGAATGGAAGAAACAAAAAGATCGGAAGATTATATCATAACTTTCCTTAGCAAAGCAAAATGAAGATATTAATATAAAGATAATTAAATAGGAAAGATTCAGATACGAGAATACGTACAAAAACCAAGGTGAAAAAGAATAAATAGAAAACGAGCACGAGCAGAGAGTGAAATACAGAAGAAACGAGAAAGAGAGAAAGGGTCATTGAACTTAAAGAGTCAAATTTCAAGACTCGTGAAAAATAGAGGGGTGTGTGCTTATTAGTACATAGTTATATCCATATTTTAGATTAATTTCAAAACTTTTAGGGGAATAATTGTGCTTAGATAATTGATTTGAATGAGATTTATGATGATTGACTTCATTTGATTTGAGAATTAAAAAGACTTAAAATGTGATTTTTAATTGTATAAATTATTTTAGATAATCTAATGTTTAATGATGCAGTTGGAATTAAAGTTTGAATTGCTATTTTTAAAAAGAGAGAAAGGGTTAGAGGGTAAATAAGGAAATGTTTGGGCTTCTCACTAATTTTGGAAAATTAAGAATGGCGTAAATGGAATTTAAGAGATAACTCAGTTAATATTTTAAAGATAATTAATTAATCTAGAAATATTAAAAGAAAAGATCTTCTAAATATTTTTATAATTATTTAAATCTTTTAATTATTTGGAAACTATAAAATAAAAGATCTTATCAAATAACATTCAGAGTCCAAGCTCAATCAAACCCTATATAAAGAGACCCAAGGGAGACAAAAATCATAACTCATTAATTCACTCCTCCAATGGAAGCCATCATCCACCACTCCTCTCACTTTTATTTTACCATGTATTCTACTCCATTCATGGAGGGCTAAGCTTCTAAGGTTATTCCACTGTAATTTCATTATGGATTCTGAGGTTAAGTTGAATTAATGTATTTGTTTCTTTTGATTATTGATTTGAATTATTCTTCTTCTATGTCTTTCATCTCTCAATCATATTTAAAAACAATGATTTTTGCATCATAAGGTGTTTGAATCTACATGCATATTAATCATATGAGTTCAAGGGTTTTTAGGTTTGATTGAGAATTTACTTTGATTGAATTTAGGAACTTTCATATGATTAAATGAGTTTTTTCTACTAATTGAGAATGTATTTTGATTGGTGGTAAGAATTTCAACTATAATTAATTGAGAATTTACTTTGATTAATTAACTTTTAATTTGGTTACAAGATTTAAAAATAGACATGATTAAACACAATAGGATTTAATTGAGAATGTACTTTGGTTGAATTCATTGTGAATAATATAGAAAGGTCTTGCATTTGATTGAGAATCTACTTTGGTTGATTGCATAATCGCCCTCAAGTTAAATAAGAATGTACTTTAATTAATTTAAAACTCGAACAGTAATTAATTGAACAAAGATCTGTGGATAACCGATGATGAATCTATCTTGAAAAAGCAGTGGAATTAGCCTATTTCATTATAATTGCTTTTAAGTTTTCTACTTGTTCTTCACTTAAACTCGAACATTCTTCAAACATTAATTCCATTAGCATAGTTTCTCACTTTTATTCTTGAGCATTGCATAACATTCATAAGAGTCAAATATTGAAAAACAATTCCATATTCATTGGGAGATGACTCAGGGTTACTTTACCCTATCTACTTTCTTGACTGCTAACTTGACAATATTGAAGTTGCCTTGAAAAGTAATATTAATTTGATAACTTCAACGACAACACATCATGTGCCCATTGTAAAATTCTTCACTTTGTGAAATATGTCCAAGTGAGCTTTATTTGTATTCTCTTATTTTAATAATGTTTCTTATTATTCTCATTATTCGCGGTGTCTTAAGAGATTGTACTCAAGGTGTCTAGGGAGACTTAAGAAGTCGACTTAAGGCCTAAGTTAATCCTATAAAATCGGCTTGTAAGGTAAGGTTTGCATACTCTTATATACTATGAAATTTTCTTATCTATAATTGATGTAGGACTTCCAACATATCCCTCTCATGCCAAAGTATATATATATATATATCTCATGCGTGAGACTATATATTAATGGGTGGTCCGATAGCCACCCAATAGTGGGTGGAATGATATGCCCATCAAAGATAAATCTCGCTAGGATAAGCTCTAACCCATGGCTATGATATCATGTTCATTATACTAAGAACTATGTATGAGATTAATTTCTCTTGTGTTGTATATACACATAGGGTACTGTATTTATAATAAAAGAAATATGGACTAAGCCCAAAATATAAATAAGAAGTAATAACAATCAATCTAAAGATAAAAGGTAAAGATAAGATATTTATCTAAGATGTATAATAATCTAATATATCTAACACTCCTCTTCAAGTTGGTGCATACAAAATGTACCAAGCTTGTTACAAATATAATAAATTTCACTCCGTAAAAACTTAGTGAAAACATATGCGTCTACAATCGAGTGATACCAAATTGTTAATGATTTGTGAAAATGACATAGAAGACGAATACCGACCTAAAAGACTCCCTCTAAGCAAAAAATTCAAAAGGTTGCTCCATATAAATCTCTTCTTTCAAATCGTTGTTGAGGAACTCATTTTTGACATCTAGTTGACAAAGAGGCCATTGTTGAAGAGCCACCTTGGCTATAAATAAACTAACAAAGGCCATTGTTGAGGAACTCATTGTTGACAGTTAAGGCTTTCCATGCAAAAGGTTTTCATATAAAACGCATTTTAATTGATTAGGAAATTAACATAATCGGTTAAGTTCCATGCTTAAGCAAATTTTGAAAACCTTTTCAATCAAAACACCACAATGCACTCGGTAAACATGTGCATGCATAACCACTAGTTTTAATCAATTATCCACATAATCTAATCGGTTAAAACTTGGTGTTTTGTCATTGTTAAGCATTTACTGATATATGATGAATTATAACAGATTATGCAAGCATAGTAATCAGTTAATTCAACCATATATGCAATGTGCAAAGAGTTTCAACCAATGATTCATTCTTAATTAATGAATACACATATCACATAATCCAAGCACAATCACAAATATAATCAAACAATTGGTTTTCCATTTTGTTGTACAAGACACTATAAAACATTTCTTTTGTCATCATAAAAAATACATGTGAGATATGGGTTCAACTGTACATAGCTCCCCTTACGAACAAATTACTTTATATGAAATATGATGTATGATGAAGTCTTATTATTCCATGTTTGATTCTAGTTTCATTAGCTCACCTTTTTGTATGTTTCCTTGTTGGTTGCTTTGTGGATGTTTAGTTCTTTTGCTATGATAACACTAGTAAAAAAATGGTTTTTAACTCGCACATTAGGCTTCGGTTTCAAAAAAATCAAAGTATAGAAAAACGCGGTGGAAATTTCGTAATTTTTGTGAAACTATATGTCTCAGTTCAATTGAAACTGACGCCTAAGGTATACTACCTTGGTTCTCTAACCAACCGAGGCCAAAAACCTTGCTTTTCTTCTACAAATCAGACTTTTAACCTGTCAACTTTTTCAAAATAGGCCTACTGCCTCGGTTCTGTGCAGAACAAAGGTAGTATAACCTACCAAAAGATGACAACCTCTGTATTTGAACGTTTCAAATATGTTTTGTCAACCTCTACTACCTCGGTTCCATTTGAACCGATGTCATAAGGCCTTTATGCCTCGATTTAACCACAAACACTACAAAAAAAATCTTATTTAGAGGGGGTTATTTTGCGGAGGGTATAAAAACCCCCCTCAAATTAACACAACTTAAGATGTTTAATTCAAATTATCTAACTGATGTTTGTGGGAGTTTTAATTTCTTTTAAGAGAGGTTTATAACCTCCTCAAATAATAATATATTTTTTTTCTTCATTTTCTAATTTTTTTCCTAAAAATTTTAGAGTAAGTTTTCTTTTAACAATCCTAAAATTTTATTCCCTCCATATCTTAAACCCATATGCCTAAACCCATTATTTTCCTCTAAAAGTTTTCTGATTCAGTTTCTCCCTTCCACTGAACCCTAAAATCAGTTCCCCTATTCGCAAAATCAGTTTCTCCCTTCCATTCGCAAAATCAGTTCCTCCTTCATTCCTTCTTCCTTCGCAGGTACGCAATCTTCCTTTCTTCCTTCTTTCATTTCTTTCTTCCTTCGCAAAATCAGTTTCTATTTCCTTTTCCTTTCAGATTCGCAGTCGGTGGACGAAGCTGCAACGGGGGTTCTGCGGACCGGCAGACAGCGGAGCTCAAAACGTCACGGAGGTACATCGTTCTACAACTCTTTGTGCTTTTATTTGGTGCAGCGTTTTATTGAGTTCATTCTGCGTCACTTTAGTGGGTTATCTTCTTCCCAGTCTCAATCATGTTTTTCATCAACGACTAACTTGAGTTCGACATTTGGTGAGTTCCCTCACCGCTAATTCATAGCCAGAATGAGCTAACNAACAACAAATAGTCACGATATGTTTTTCTTTTAAATCAAAACCATATTCCCACATCTACTCTTCTTTGTGTTCCTCTTAGGCCCCTATAGCTCCTTTTCTTTTTCTTTTACATTTTTTTATCAAACTATTTTTTGTCAAGTTTGATTTAAAGAGAAGAAAAAAATGGAATACACATCTTGTTTGGTTTTTAATGAGAAAGTAACTTGCTGTCATATCTTTAAAATACACAGATAAAGTTAGAAGAGTACTGCTAACAATATTCTCTCAATAAATATTCTACTATAGTTAAAATTTATTAAAAACTATAACTAAAAGAGATAAAATTATTAAACTATAGATAATTTAATCCAATTACTGTAATTTTTGAGTTATCAACTTTAATCATATCCTATTAGTGTAATTCCCTCCCTTGCTTTGATTACGTCTGTCATATCTGAATTGGCTTAATAAAGTAAATAGAATGCACCAAGAATGATAGAATAAAGCATTTTGATCAGGGTTATTAGTTGATCAATCTAGCAACCAAGAGAAAGTTTCTTATTCATTTCATGGAAAGATAAATTTTGTTGAACTCAAACTACAAATGTAGCTGTCATTGATAATGTTAAGTTCATTTATTTTTTGTGCCTTCCTATTTGGCTTTGTATGTTCACGATTCCCACTGTGGTTAGCTTTGTTCTTTTTTGCCATCTGCTGCCCTGTTAATTAGAGATCTGGTTCTAATTCACGTGCAGTATCTTATACAATTGTTATTTTTCAATAGCTACATGTCTGTTTGGTCACCTCCAAGGCAAAACCAAAGATGAAATATGTCATACAATCACCAATTTTCATCTTCACAAATATTTTGATAATTTTCTTGAACAGTATTATTAACTTATGTTTCTTCTTTATTCTAATTTAATGTGTGTTCAGCTTACACTTAAATTCCTCTCCTTTTTCCTAGAGGGTCATATAGTTTATTACCAGAAAACAACTTGTTGTTCTTGTGTTTTAACCCATGTAGTCAGCAATAATCGAAGACACGTTAAACATACAGACATTGTTAATCAGTTGACTCAACAAAGCTCAAAGATGCCATGGAATTTGATGCAAAGTTCTGTTGTTCCCCGTGCATTACACCTAACTCGGTTTTATTTCTCTGAGCTTAATCAGGCAAAATATGGATGAACAGATAAGGAATAAAAAAAGAAGAAAAAGTAATAGAAGTTTGGTCAGTGATTGTGCTTGGTCCCTTACCATCAATGGTAAACCTACTATAATGTATTGTGTTGCCTATAATCTAAATGGGGACACTGCTATCTGTTGTGAAAAACAGGTCCACACTAATTCCAAAATAGGGGCTAGCATGTGCTAATCAACAATGTTACCATTTTGTCAGAAACTAAGCACCAAATGTAGACTACCCTACTATCACACTAGCTAGTACATCAGTACTTTCTCTTCATGACACCCTACAACAACAATTTCAACCTCTTTCTGTTCTTTCTATTCTAATCCTTTCTACATTATTTGCGGAACATATATACAGAAAACTTGAAACTTACCAATTAAAAAGATGATTTCTATATTCCTTTCTTACTTCATATCACTGATTGAAAAGGTATATCTCTCATCCCAAGCAAATCTGCCTGGACTACAGTAAATTTAAACTGTTTCTTTTTTTTTTTATCATCAAAATAAATTTTTGTTCATACCTAATATAGATACAATTAAAATTAGGGTATCTATACTCCAAATTGCAGGTCTATCATAGCAAATTTCCTCTCATATTTTGGTTGTTTTTGCCTTTGATCCTCTTCGTCTTATCTCCACGTTATGGATACTCTTAAACATACTCTCTCATAGTTCTCTCTATCACATAATTATTTGTATACTTTCAAATGAAGATA
>NC_028355.1:11735746-11754240 GCF_000741045.1 Vigna radiata var. radiata
GGGTATATATAGGTGAGGAGCGCGTCAAAATCAGGCCCAAGTCCAGCGAGCCACCACCGGGCGGTTTAAGTGTGCCGCCCAGCGGTTTGCCACAATCTGCCGCCACTGCCCGGCGGCAATCGCTACCGCCCGGCGGTTTCCCTCAGTGCCTATTTCCATGCTTACTTCTCGTCCTGGACTGCCCAGTGGTTTAAGTGTGCCACTGGGCAGTACGTTGACTCTTCAAAACTTCATTTTTCTACTCTTTTCTTGAGTCAACGACCTGTATCTTCAACTCCATTCTTACTTATCTCAAATTAGCTACAAAACAATGCAAAATAAGCATAAAATCACTAAAAACAACTTTTGACTCTCTCCAGACTCATTTATTGAGTTTTGCTTGATTCTAAGCTCATTCCGAGTAGTAAAGGGTGTATTTTTTTTGATTTGTATGTCCAGTTTGTCAAGTCATGTGCATTTTGCATTGCTTTTGATTGTCAATTTTGAGTAACTCTGCTGTGTAGTGTGTTGTTTCTAATAAAATCTGGATTGTGAATACATTTTGTACATCATCACAGAGCTGTGAAATTCAATGGAATGAGCTTAATGGCAAATGTGCAATCAGATTTTTGAATTTAAATCACTGCATTGGAACTGTTTTATCAAACTGGCACTGTTTCAGTGGCTGAAATTTTCGTTTGAGCAAATCTGTAAAGAGTTTCTGCTGGCTAAATTCATTTGCATACCATATGAGCAATGAAATGCTTAAGGCATAGCTTGGATGCATTGAATAATTGCAGCAGAATGCCTAAAAGCAGTTGGCCGATCTGCACTATAATTGTTGGGTCATTTTTGTGTTTTAAATCTGGTTTGAGCATTTAGATCTTTGCCAAACTTTCAATACGTTTTTCTGCCACTTTGAGCAAATTTCAATTGCTGTTTTGGAGTCTAATTCATTGCCACATGTCTATTTTAAGTGCTGATTCAAAATTTGAGTATTAGACTTGTTTGATGGTGGTGCAAAATGAATAGAACATGCTAAATTTTGCTATAGCTTGAATCTGTAATCACTACTCAGTCAAAACAGTCTAAATTCAGCAAACAAATTTTCTGGTTCAAAGCTATTTTGCATAAAATAGGTTGGGTGCATTTTCATTAAAAATATCTCAGTCTTTTTCAGCACTGTCAGGTTTGAGTTATTTATTGGAGCAGAAATTTTAAACTGTATGAATATGCAACTGTGAGAATTGTGTACTGCAAGATTATCAAGCAGAATTTCCTTAAAAGAAGCCAATGTTGCAATTGCCTACCCCTTCTCTTTAAACTGTCCTGTCCAGGAAATAAACTACTGCATTTGTTCAACTTCCATTTTAACTTATAAGCTCAATTTCACCATTGCATCATTTCAGATCTACAAATATTTTGATCATTACATATCATCCAAATTCTGAAGTGAATTTTCTGACATCACCAGATTTTGTGCATTTACTGATTAAAGTGCAACTCACGTAGTCAAATTGACTTTTGGAACAAAATTGAGAAAACTGGTTTTATTTTGATTAATTGGACATTATTTTGGACTTGTGCAGCTAGTCAAATTGCAGTTTCCATATAACACTGTTTTGGTCAGTTTGATTCTTCATCTCTAGCTGTTCAGCCAATGATTTTGGCCAATTAAATTCACTAAATTTTGTTGCACAAGTCTGGAATAGTTGTTGTTCTTGGTGTAATCTATTTGTGTAGGTGTTAAACCCAGTTGGTGATATAGCACCCAGTTGGTGATAAGCTTCAACAGTCTGAAATTTGGAAACATAGCTGTGAATTAATGCCAAAGTTGAACAACTTCAAGCCTCAGAAATCACAGTAGCAACTCTTATTGCAACTTATCTGCAGTAGTTGAAACTGGATGCACATTATCCGTGACCATCAATATTGTCCAAGAATTAGCAACTCCAGTGTGGTTTAAACCACAAGCTGCATTACATATGGCTATGCAGAGAGTTTAATGCCATTGAATTCACTTACTATTTTGCTGATAGTCTTCCATCTTTGCTAAAATTGTGGTGATATTCTTCTGTGCAGGATTTAAACCGGTTGTTGATAAGCTTCAACATGCGGGAAATTGGAAGCAAACATGGTTGTTAATTAGTGCTAATACTGAAAAATTTCAAACAGCAGAAATCACAGCAGTAGTTCTTGTTCCAGTTCACCTGCAGCAGTTGAAATTGGGATTTACAGAGAATTGTTCTGGACAAATTGAAACTGCCTGAAGTGTACAAGACCAAAGCCCTTTTGCTGCACCAATCTCAGAAACTGTTCCAGCAGTTGTACACCACTGCAGAGTTCATAGTTTGCTGGGAAAATATCCCATGATTGCACTAAACCGAGAGCAAAAAGGGAAAATTCTAAATTTGTGATACAGTGTGATAATATCTTTGTTAGCTGCCTACTAAATTTGGTCTACATTCTTTGTGCAGTTTTGAAAAGTAATGGAGAATATATATATACAGCTGCAACAGAAAACTGAAAAAGAAAGTGCAACCACAAGCTAGGAGAGACTCCAAAAGTAACCCAGCACATGAATTTGAACAAAAACCAGAATGTGGCAGTAGCTGTTCTTAGCTTCCTTTGTAATTGTAGTATTCATTTTTTAATTGTAATAGGTTTTTGTGTTAGTTTTCCTTTATTTGTAAAAAGCCATTGAAAGTCCAAGAGGATTGGAAGACTCCTTGGTGCTCTTTCAATTCTTGGCAATTGATCTTGTTTGGTTGTGCTTGTGTTTAAAATTTGTGTTTTCCGTTTAGGGGTCACATTAGAGTCCGAATATTAGGAGATTAGTTTGTTTGTTTGTGATTCATGTGTCCTTTGATTTTAAGAGTGATTTTATTTTAAAGAGGAATTAGTAAGTAGCTTAAGACACATCTGGCTAAGGCAAGACTTGGTATTTAAGTAACCCTTTTGGTTCACCTCTCTTACCTAGGATTTGTCTAAAGTGAAAGCTTTTAATTCTTTAGATTAAGAAAACTTTTAAGACCAAAGATGTCTTGTTATTCATATAGTTCTTCTAGTTCATATAGGTCCTCTAGGATTGATAATGAGTATCAAGGTTCATACATTAAGGATGATTTGTGTACTAAAGCTAGAAAAATTTCATTCTTTGGTAAGGATATAAATGTCTTCACATACCTAGTTTGGGAAAAAGAAATTAATCAAATGCATCCTGTCCCTATTAGGCAAAGTGAAATTGAGTCTTATAGTACAATTGTTCTTTCTAGAGGGTGTGAATCTCGTGTTCTTAGTTTATCTCTCTAGATTAGAAAAGCATGCACTAGAGTGGTGGGATGAAAGGCAATATTGGGTTCATCAAGGTAGAAAATCCACCATTGAAAATTGGTATGAATTGAGATCGTGCATGAGAAGAAAGTTTGTGCCTCCTTTGATTAAAAGAAACTTAGAACTTATGAAAGATAGTATTCAAGAGGGAAAATTATTTCTTGCGAGTTTAAAAGATCAAGGTTTCTTTCGGAGAGAAATAGAATTTGGAGCCAGACTTCAAGAATTAAGGGATAAGAAAAGAGAAAGAGAAATTCAAAGAAGAGAGCAAGAAAGAAGAGAGAGGGAAAGGAGAGAAGATGAAGAAAGAAAGGAAAAAGAAGAAGAGAGAAGAAAAAGAGAGGAAGAGGAAAGAGAAGAAGAGAGAAGAAAAGAGGAAGAGAGAATAAAAGAAAAAGAAAGAGAAGACAAAGAAGAAATTGATAGAAAAGAAGTGGAAGAAAGTGAACAAAAGCAACTAAGAGCAATATCTCCTCCAACCACAATGGAATCAAAACTATTAAGGGGAGGTTTTCTATCCTTTCACTTTTCTTCATTTATTTTTGAAAGTCCAAAATCTCACTTTTCTCTCCAAGAATTTGCCATGCCATCTTTAAAAATGATAAAACCTTCAATACATGGCAATTCACAACTTGGGTTAGGGTTACTTTTATGGGTACCACTAACTCAAGGGACAAATAAAATTTCAAAAGAAGAAAGGTTTCTTCATAGCATTAAACTTGAACATTTTAAAATTAAGAAACCTTTTTCTAAACATGTTTTTCTATATAATTTGTTGGATCCTAGAAAACTAATTAGTGATATGTTTTATGCCTATTGTAGGTGGGTATTTGACCCAGGAGGAATTCTAGTGAAGTCTATAAAAATAAGTCCTCAGGCGAACCATCGGATTTGAGGACAAATCCTTTCCAAGAGGGAGGGGATGATACGCGGGGCCCAAGCCCAATAAATAAAGTCCAGCAAACCAACCTAAGAAGATGGACAAAAGGGTCATTTCCATAAAGGGAGGGGTGAGATTAGCAAAGAAGGTACTACAACTAGAAGCACATGATTCACATCATCACACCTTCACGGCCACTTTCCTGCATTGGATGACAACGTGGCTGACTTACAATTTTAATTGCACGTGTAACTTATGCATTTATAGAATGGCAGCACCCATCACATACACCTCCACATGGAAATAACTTTGCACCATTTAGAATAGTCTGGGCAAAGGGAATTCTTCTATAAATTCCACTTTGCCTAACATGTAATGACACTTTTGGATATTTGAAAGAATAGATATGTTGAAGCATTTTCAGCGTCTTCTCTCCACCGAGAGTCATATTCTTGTGCTTCTTCCACCTTATCCTCTAGCTTCCTTCCCATGGTGAAGGCCTTCTAAGCTAGATTCACTCCACCATAGCACTTTCAACCATATCACCGTTCCATAAACATGCATTGCCGCTGCACCTTTTCATCTTATCTCCATTTTCTTCCGCTGCAACTACGTCTCTGCATCTGGATCTCACGGATATGAGGAATAGCCCAAAGCTGGAGCTATCAACCTACATCAGGAAATCAAGCAACCACACAAACCTGACGCCCACTGCTCAGCGGCGGCGTCAAGGGTTTTTCGAAAACCCCTTCCTAAATGCACTAATCTTCATTCTATCATAGATTTCTCAATTCCAGACCAAATTTATACAGTTTAATCGGTTCAAAAGGTTTTAATTTCATCAAATCATGCATAGAAATCAAAAGCCCTAATTTCTCATGTTCCTACACGTTCTTCATCAAATTTCAAGCTAAAACCCTAGGAATGAAATTGCATGACTTACTAGAGTGGAGATCCTCTAAATGCTTGCAAACTCTTCTCAATTGATGATAAATGCCTCCCAATGCAAAGCTCTCACCAAAAACCCCAAACTTTTGACAATGGAATGGTTGAAAGATGAGATTTTTGAGAGTGGGTTATGGGAAAAGTGAAAAAATCTCTTTGGAAAGCACTTGAAAGTGAAAGAGAGATGCTAGGGTTCGTAGAGACCGCTTGGGCGAAATCCAGAGAAGAGTTTTCAAAGTGCAGAAACCCCCAAAATGTTGAGCTTTTAAAAAGCCTGTGTTGGGTCTGTGCCGCCACCGCTCAGCGGTGAGCGTTAAAAAATTTTCTTTTTTGATTGCCTTTGCGTGTTCAAACCTATAGCACTTGATTTTAACTTTCAATTTTGTATGCCCTTCCCCTCTCATATGCAACACTCGTATCATGCACTAGAACAGAGTTAAAAACAAGAAAATAATCAACTGGGTTGCCTCCCAAGTAGCGCTTGTTTAACGTAACGAGCCTGACCCAAACCTTCTAGCACTCATCAGTAAGTGCCTCCCACCACCTTTCAGTAGGTGTACTTACCTGTATCCTTCAGTAGATACATAAAAATTAGCATCCCTCAGTAGATGCTACCCAAAAGTTGTTTTAAATATCCAAAAAAAATTACATGTCCAAAATAAAATAAAACAAAACTAATGTTTTACAACACATATAATTTCCTCCAGCAAATCACGTTTTCTCCTTCATGTTGGTGTCTTCAGTGCACCAACTCATCAGCTTCCTTCTTTCCACCTGCTTGGTACGTTTAGATTGTGGTGCTTCAATCTCCATCACTCCTTTCTCTTTTAGTTCTTTCACTACCCACTCCTTCTTCTTGTACTTCACCTTTATGCCCAGTCGGAGTGAGTCTTCTTCTGATTCAAGATGGATTGTTCGTCCTTTATCAATATATTTACTTATAGGTACCTGCAAAACATTACAACTCTCAGTATCAATACCTGTTCTTTCATCAACTACAGCTTCTCTTCTGGACTTTTTATGTCTGGCTCTCTTCTTTATTCTCACGTTATTCTCTTTAGAGCTAATATACAACAGCACATGTTCTTGATCTCTTAACATGATCCTCCCGTCATAGATACTAATAAGCATTTTTGAAGTTGTCATAAAAGGTCTTTCCAGAATCAATGGAATCCTTTCATCCATCTCCATATCCATGTATAAAAAGTCAGCTAAGAACTCTAGTTGCTCAACCCAAACAATCACATCTTCCACCATTCCAAGCGGCTTTTTAGTAGAACCATCTGCCACCGTCACAGAAAGATTAGACGGTTTTAATACTAGCCCTCCAAGTTTCTTCAAATAACGCTTAGGCATCATATTAATACTAGATCCAGAATCTAGCATAGCTCCTCCTACATCAACATCATTAACAACACACAAAAGAGTCAAACACCCTGGATCCTTCATCTTTGGCGGATGCTTTCTCTTTTTAGGTTGAATAACAACCTCTTATTCCTCGTCATCAAGATCTACTACATCTCCAAGATAATATTTTAATCTTTCGGAATGAACAGGAATCTGTTGAATCACTGAAGGCACCACAGTCACTTGATTGAAATTCCCTTTAAACTGCCCATCGTGACTATCTTTTCTCTCTTCTTCTTCTTCTTCACCCTCACTACTTTCCAGCTCAATAATCTCCTTTTCTTCTTCTTCTTCTTCACTACTTTTAATTTCAACAACTTCCTTTTCTGCTTTCCTTTTACTCCTGGTCACAACAGCTTTGAACTCCTCTTTAGGGTTAACATCAGTATTAGCCCAAAATTGATTTTTCTCTGTGATAATATTAACATATGAATAAAATATAAGCATATGAATAAAATACGAATTTCAATATAAGAGAGTTTCAAAAGATTACATTGTTCCCCAACAACAAAGGGTTTAGTTCACCATAGACATGGTTAACTAGATGGAATTAAATGAAAGAATGGAAGAGTAAACCCTAGATTTGATGAATTGGAGCCTAAGCATCCAAGAAATTGCCTCCAAGGACTGTAGAACTTCTCTGGACGTCTCTGCTTGCCAAAAGATTACTTTGAGAATCATACTAGGGCTATTTATAAAGCACAAAAGTAACAGAATTTAAGCCCAAGCCCAACATTCCACCGCTCAGCGCCTAATTTGACCGCTCAGCAGTTTCCCTCGAAGCCACAGGCCGCTTAGCGGTTTGCCACCTAATCGCAGGACACTCAGCGCTGCTGCTCAAGCGAGAAACAGTGGATTCCCCCACGAGACTGGTGCTCAGCGCTGAAATTGGCGCTGAGCGGTGAACTTGACTCTTCTTTTCTTCCTTTTTCCTCTTTTCTTGAGTCTAAGTCCTCCCTACTTCACTTCCATCTTCAATTCTCATAAAAATCCTGCAAAACAATGCAAAAACAAGCATAATATCTCTAAAAACAACTTTTGACTCTCATGTGACTCAAGTAAGTGTTTTACTTGATTCTAAGCTCATTATAAGCCATAAAGGGTGTGTTTTGAAATCAAATTGAAGCATAAAAATAACGGTTTTTAGACCGTTATCACCTGTATCGACAAAATCAAAGATCAATACACCAAATTAGTTAAACGATGCAAGCATGAAAATTGGATAAGAAAACCCAAACTATTGATTATACAAGCATGTGTGTAAAACAAGAACTTCGATATAAGAGAGTTTCAAAAGATTACATTGTTCCCCAACAACAATGGGTTCAGTTCATCATGGACATGGTGAAACTAGATGGAATTAATGAAAAGAATGGAAGAATAAACCCTAGAATTGGTGATTCGGAGCTCCCGCATCCAAAAACCGCCTCCAAGGAGTGAAGAAGAAGCTCTGGACGTCTCTAATTGCTAAAAGATTACTCTGAGAATCGCACTGGGTCTATTTATAGGCCATAAAAATAACAGAAATTTGGCCCAGGCCCATTCATTTAGGCACTCAGCGCTAGCTAACGCTCAGCGGTGGCCACGCTGAACGCTCAGCACTTACTAGACGCTCAACGTTCTGCGTCTTGAATGCCCAGTGCCGAGTTGGCGCTAGGTGGTGGTCGAGGCCCCTCCTTTTCATATTTTCTCGTCCTTTCTGTATTCCAATTCCTTCCTTCTTCATCTTCATCATTCAATTCTCGTAAAATCCTGCCAAAACAATGTAAAACCAAGCATAATATCTCTAAAACCACTTTTGGCTCTCTTGTTTTGTAACTTAAACAGAATGCACGATTTCAAGCTAATTTTAAGTAATAAAGGTTGTGTTTTGATATCAAATTAATGTATAAGAATAATGGTTTTTAGACCGTTATCAAGATGGCCGCTGGCCAATCTACTTGAATATTCTCTTTCAGAGCTTTTAGCAACATTAAGTCTTCAGTGGTGGCTTGTGCTTAGTTTCCTCCTCTAGCCATAAGTATATAGGCAATGGCATAGATAGCCATTCTTTCATCTTTCTTCATTCCACTAGTTTTGTAGTTTGAATGATCCTTGCAGTCATTTTCATTTCTCAAACAGTTCTGGTATTCAGTAAACTTGTTAAACCTTCTATTCCTAGATGGCATTTTTCACCACCAATTCTTAATCCTCCAACAGTGCTCCAGAAATCATTGGTTAGTTTGATGTATACTCCCTTTACACGAGAACAGAGGACATCATCTACAATTTTTAGGTTGCAGTAGAAGACCTTTACTAAATCAGGATACCAGGGACACGCCAGTTCAATAAATTGTTTTAAGCCCTGACGCTTAATCCATCTCTGAAACGGAAATCCTTCGTTTCTAAAAAACTTCAACTTTAGGAATTTGTGTCCCCAAAGTTCTTCTTTTCCAGCAATCTAGATATTTGGACTGTGCATCATCATCGCTTATCCAGCCGTTTAAATCAGATACCCTTCTAGCATTTCTTGAACCAATGGATTTAAATCTTCTTCTCGGCGTAGAGCTTGAAGCCATTTGCAATTTGAAGATCAGTAAAGATTATCTTAGAAGGAATGAGGATAGTGGAGTATCAGATCAATGAGGATGAATGAAGTGACCCATGATTATCAAGATTTCAATATATTTAGCGTGGATGAACAATTTGGAGGGAAAACTTAAATTCCAATTTCGCACCAAATAAGATTTTAAATTTCAGCTACAGTCAGCACGTTTAGGCAGTCAAATCCCTAATGAGTTTAATTGACAGAGTGTGCAATGTCGAGTCGAATGTATTAATTAGGCAGTTGACTAAACCTCATGAAAAACAGAGTTTTACATACAAACAATCAATCAATCAAACAAACAATGTATTCATGTTATCAGACACAACAACCGATGCAATTAAGCAATGATGCAGTAAATCGATACAGATTTACCAGTTGTAGATTCTCAAGATAATGATTTAATCCATATTGATCCATCCTTGAGATCGCACTGCATCAACTTTATATCCTACAAAAACAGATTAAGATTTGGTTGCTTATACCCATTTAACTTTGGGTCCATGATTGTCAGTCCTTGTTACCATTTTTTTTGGTTTCTAAACAAATAATTTTTTAGGAACAACAACATTTCTATAATAACAGTTTCTAATAGTATGACCAACACAATTACAATAGAAACATGCATTTTTAGCAAGTTTACTTAAATCAGTAAATCTGTTTGTATTACTTCTGCTAGATTGAGCTTTGTAGCCTATTCCTTGCTTGAAAATAGCTCTGCCAGATGATTTTATTACATTTAAATTGTCTCTTCCTTGAATAAACTTCGCTAGCGTGCTAGTTAAGTAATCTATCTTTTCAACATAAGTAGGACAATTTTCATAGATTTTATCTACTGTAGCAGTTTCAATCTTGACACTTTTAGTAGATAACAAAGCTTCATTTAACTCTTTTTCTAATCTTTCATTATCAGCAACAAGGTTATTGATTCTATACTCAAAATCTCTTCTTTCAGAGTTTAGTCGATTAACCTTGTATTGCAGTCGCATTGCCTCAGCATGCATTCTCTGAATGCATCTAGCAGCAAATCATATTTGATTTCCCCTAGTTCATTTGAGATGTCTGCATCGCTGTCATAATCATCCCAAGTAACTCTAGTCATATAGCACAAGTTTGATTCCTCATCTTGATCAGCATCTTCAGCACTTGAGCTTTCAGAATTTGTATTCTCCTAAGCAATGTATGCTTTATTTCTTTTCAGATTTTTGCCTTTAGGGATTCTTTTCTTTCCTTTTTTCTTCGGCTGTAATTCAGGACAGTCAGGCTTGACGTGACCTTCCTTTCCACATTCATATCACTGGACAACATTCTTGTTGAAGCTATTTTTTTACCTTGTGTCGCAACCGGAATCACGACGGGACGACGATCCAAAAAGAAAACGATTTTTGAAAAAGAGTTTGGAGTCGCCACCATAGTTTATTCTGGAAAACTACGGAAAAACCATAAAATGATAAGGCAAGGTCTACAAAACCAAATTCTGGTTTCGGAAGTCGGTTACGTGTGGGGAAGGTGTTAGCATCCCACAACGCCTGCCCTAAGGCAGTACCTTTCATTAAATATGCGAATTTGATGTGGTTTGCATAATATTTAACTATCCCAAAAAATAAAACTCTAAAGAAACAAAATATATTTTTTTATTTTTTGTGCCCGACAAGGATTGACCTTGCTCCTACGTATTCTCAAAGTGAGAAATCAGGGTTACGTAGTTCTAGCTGAGAGATGTTTGTTGTTTGAAAATATTTAATTTGGTATTTGATATAAAAAAAGGGAAAAGGTTCTTAGCACGAGGACGATGCGTGCGATCACACACGTGCTTAAACCTTTAAAACAAATTTTATTTTATTTTTATGAAAGGGGAAAAGGTCTTAGCANCTTAGCACGAGGACGATGCGTGCGATCACACACGTGCTTAAACCTTTAAAACATTTTTATTTTATTTTTATGAAAGGGGAAAAGGTCTTAGCACGAGGACGATGCGTGCGATCACACACGTGCTTAAACCTTTAAAACATATTTTTTAATTATTATTTTTTAGAGAAAAGAAGAAAAGGTTTTAGCACAAGGACGATGCGTGCGATCACACATGTGCTTTAACCTTTAAAAAATATTTTTTATTATTTTTATGAAAGAAGAAAAAGTTTTATTGCACAAGGACGATGCGTGCGATCACACACGTGCTTTAACCTTTAAAATATATTTTTTTTATTATTTTTTTAAGACTTTATATATTTTTAATTTTTTACTTTTTCATTTTTGTAATTTTTCATAGTATAAAAATAGTACTTACGTGATTGTTTAAAACAAAACTTAAAATAATAAATTCATATAGAATAAAAATAATGATACTATTTACGTAAATATGTTTTAAGGAAAGATATGAAGATAGAAAATAAATTACAGCTAAAAAATATATTAAGAATTAAAGAACAAAAAATCCTAGAAACTATTTTTTTATATTTTTAAGATTTATCTCTTTTCATTTAAGAAATATTTAAAGAATAATAAAACAAGAACAAACTAAAAACCATATTTAATTATTAAAAAGAAAGATGTCGTAACAATCTCTAAAACCATTTTTTTATTTTGTAATTTTTCTCTTTGTTTTTATTCTTTATTTTTATAGTATTGAAAGCATGTGTAATAAATATTAAAGTGCAATAATGAAACAAACTTATAAATAAAATTACAAAAACAAGGGATGTGAGGATATAAAATTAGGGGGTTATATGCAATAAAAACTTGATAATCAAATAATAAAAAAATAAATCATGAAATAAGACAAAAGTATAGGTTTAGAGAAAATCAGGGTGCATGCAACCCGAAGCCCTTTTTTTTTTGTTCCCTTACGTCCTCTTCTTGAAATTGAATTTTCTCTTTCTCTTTTTTTTGTTCCCTTATGCTCTTTTCCCGAAGTTCAATCATCTTCTCCTTTCTTGTTTGCAAGGTGCATATTTATATACACGCATTTGTAATATTATTATGATCTTGCCTTAATGGCGAATTAATTGTCAATTAGCAAAATAGGGAAATAAATGGTCTTGATTGAAGAAAAATAAATCAAATTAAAATCATATTTTTCTATTTAAGAAGAAATTGAATACAACAATCAATATATTATTTTTAATTATTCCTTGCAATGATTGTCATAATGTTGATTCGAATTATTACCAAATAAAACAAAATTTCAAAAATATTCTAAAGTGATCTTTCCTAACAAAATCAAATCTTTTTCTTTTCATTTTTTCACGTGCACCCCCCTTTTTTCCTTTTTTCCTTCCTTCTTTTTTCCTTTTTTTTCGTTTCTTTTTCTCTTTTATTTTTCTTTTCCCTTTTTTCTTTTATTTTTTTTCTCTATTTTGTTCGTTTTCTTTTTTTTTTCTTTTTTTTTGTAAATTTTTTATTTTCTCTTTTTCCTTTTTTTTTCTTCTTTTTCCGTGTCTTTCCTTTTTCCTTTTTTTTCTTTTCTTCTTTTACTATTTTTTTTATTCTTTCTTCGTTTTTTTTAAAATAAAAAAGATGAAAGAAAATGAAATAGGACAACAATAAAAACCAAGTCTCATTATTTAGTCACCCGGACATTATTGGGTGTTGACACCTTGACCTGCATTGTTAGACAGTTGACTATCATTTTGAATAAGTCGACTAAACTTTCTTACCATTAAGGTCATCAATTCTCTTTCGTCCATGTATGTTTCTGAGTTGTTCTTGCTTGTAGCTTTCAGAGAAATGGACTTCTTCTCTTCAATCTCTTCTTCATCTTTCAGTCTACCGAATTCCAATTCATGTTCACGTAACTTGCCAAACAAGGTAGCCATGTTCATTGTTGTGAGATCTTTGGATTCAGAGATTGTTGTGACTTTTGGTTGCCAATTTCTGTTCAGACTTTTCAAAATCTTAATATCGATCTCTTCATTATCAAAGACTTTTCCGAGAGCCATTAGAAGATTTACAATGTGAGTGAATCGTTTCTACACATCATAGATGCTTTCACTAGCTTTCATTCTGAACAATTCATACTCTTGTATCAGTGAATTCTTTCTTGCTCTCTTTACTTCATTCGTGCCTTCATGAGTAACCTTCAAGACATCCTACATTTCCTTTGCAGATTTGCATTGAGATATCCTAAAAAATTCATCAACAGTTAGTGTAGAGGCAAAAATATTCCTAGCTTTAATATCATCCTGAGCTTTTCTATTCTCATCAGCAGTCCACTCAGTAAAAGGTTTTAAAATAGTTTTTTCATCAACACTTTTTGTAGCCACAAATGGTCCATTTAAAGTAGCATCAAAGATTCCTCTGTCTTGCGATTCAAGAAAGATTTGTATTCTAATTTTCCAAAACGGATAATTTTCACCAGCAAACAGAGGTGGTCTGTTTGTTGAAGCACCTTCACCAAAAGTTTGAAAACAGGAAGTCATCCCCAGGTGTATAGTCGAATCAAGAAAAAATAGAGTCGACTAGTTTTTCAAATATCTTATGAAAACCAGCTTTGATACCAATTGTTCGAAAACAGGTTTGCTTCTTTATTTCACCAAGAGCGGGGGTGAATTGGTGTTGTTTCAAAATACTTTCATTTTGCAATCTTCTAAACAAAGTATAAAGCTTTTTGAAATTTCTTGAATTGCAAGCAATCAGAATATGTATGCAGCGGAAATTACGTAGTTGACTGCGTAAAGAATAAAGTCGACTGGAATGTAAAAGATAAGGGATAGAGAATTGCAAACATAGATTTTTATACTGGTTCGGCCAACAATTACATCTAGTGTCCTTCCAACCCAAGAAGCAAATGCACTATAATGGTTGTAGTTTTTAAAACAAAGAATTTATAGAAGACCTCCACGTCAAAAATATAAATCTCCTCACTAACTGATGAGCTGTCGCGGCCCATACAAATTTGATTGCATATTAGGAATGCAGTATAGCTAGGGAATGACCCCTAGGTCGTCTCTCAAGGACCAAATGTGGTTCGAGAATTAGGTCTAACACAAAGTGGGGGGGGGGTTGAGAGTGTTTTTGCAAGGAGAATTAAATTAAATTAAAACTGGAATTTAAACGCAACCAAACATAATTGAAAACACTGAAAGTAAATGAAAATACTGGAATAAATCATTCAATTCAATGTAGGTAAATCATCATTAAAACAATAAGTTAAAAATACTTGAAAAGTAAAAATAAAATAAAATAAATAAAACTGTATGCTTAACCAAATTAAAGTAGAGATTTTTCCNAAGCCATAAAGGTAAGAAAAACACATCTAGTACCAAGAACTAGAATAAACGGTGCTAGCTACCTAAAAACCCGTGACCATGAGCTTAAATCAACAAATTAATCTAATTGCAAAGTGTTGGCCGTAACATTACTTCATCAAATAATAAGCATCGCTGCAGCAACGTGCTCATCAAAAATCTCCACCAAAGAAAGAGGAATAAAATCCCGTGACAGCAGAGCAGTTGTGTGCATCATTCAATCAATATGCTTCTTACTAAAAGCCCAAAAAAAATATGTGATGAAATCAAAATGCCTCTCCTGGACATCCCTGGTCGTGCCATATGCTGCACATCAATTCTCCAAGCAAATTGCTTAATCAAAACTAAATGAAATCTCACCTTTGTGCTAGCTAAAATTGACGTGACCTTTCACTAATTAAATGCATAAATTGAGAATGAATTCAACCCTATAATTAGCTAGACTAAAAGTACACTACCTAAAAGATCAACTCCTACTCTATTCCAGCGTTAAAAGGATAAGCATTGACTCCTTCAAATTAAATTTTCTTCTCTCTTTATCAACCTGTCACTTCCCAACAGAAAGAAAAGAAAGTGTTTCTTCAATGCATCTTCACCCACNGTGACATCACTCTCATATTCCCTTTATCATTCAATAAAATAAACAAGAGCTAAATATTACTATCTCCTACAGCAACGTCAAATCACCCAAAAGAAATCAATCCCCTTTTTTAAACCAAGAAAATTAAGGGAATTTGATAAATGTCAGCAACGTTAAATGAAAGCAAAAGCAATAAAAGGTGTTGGACTAATGATTTGAATTAACGTATTCTCCCAACAAAATGAAATGGCCGAGTAGCTTTTTCCAAAAAAAATAACTGCAGCGCCCCCCAAAATAAATTCTCTGAGAATGCATAGAATGTGTGACGGCTGGTACTACCTTAAATGAAGTTACAATAGAAAAATGCATGAAACTAAATAGAAAGACCCTCATCCAAAGTCCATCACCATCAACATTGTTCAAGAAAAATGTTGCTGCCCCAAAAACACGTTATAGCCGAGAGCCAAGAGGAGAGTGACGGCTGCTAGGTTTCAAATCCCTAGGCCATAAGTCACTAAAAGTAGGGTGGGATCCACCCAATAACCCTAGGTAGGACATGTGTCTCACAAAGTGTTGGGCTATTACAAATTTGCCACAATGGCCCATTGTCATAAGTTTAATTAAAAACATTCTATACTACTAAGTTACAATTTAATTAAAATCGAAATGACTAAATGTTGATTCTTTAATGACCAAGCCTCCATCCCAATGCTCCAAAATATGTTTCCAATATTTTCCCTGCAATTAAAAATGCAATTAATTAGCTCAGAAAATTCAAATTAATTAAAATAAGAATTTCTGGTCAAATTAAGCATAATTAGGAAAAACGGGAAAATACCGGACAATTAAGCACAATTCCCTGATTAATTCTAGCACAATAAACTAAGTGAAATCAATAAAATATCGACTCATCAAAATAGACCACACTTAGTCTTTTGCACTCCTGGGCAAAATCAAGACGCAAAACAGGGAACAGTTCAACGGACAGCAGGGAATTGACACAAACTAAGCAGACAGAATTACTGTCCTCAAGAAATTTGGACAAGGAAAAGTAGTAGACAGTATCCACACAGAATCAGAGAAAACAGGTACTCATGAAGTCATCCATGCAATTCAAAGCATGGCAAAATAATCAATCAGTTCAAGAGGTGAATCAAAAGCAACAGAACCTCACAGATGCACACTATAAGTGTTTCTCTCAAGTGTTTAAGGTAAACAACGTCAACTCAATGCACTCAAGAAAGCAAACACAAACAAACTTGGTAAGCCTCTAATATCAACACTCAAAAACATATGCATGTTCAAATCAAAAGGTCTTTTAGGGATGTAATGGGGCCAAGGACAAGGGAGGATAACATATGGATAAGAAGCTATAAACCAAAAGGAATAGAAGAGCAATGGGGAACAAGTGTAACACATTCAAACATACCCAACACCTCTAATTCAATCCTCTACTTGACTCCATTATTCAAACAATTTTTTATTTTTCTCATTTTTTTTTGTGTATTTTTTTCTTCTTTTTTTCTTCATCTTCTCTCTTTTCTTTTCTCTATTTTCATAACACAACTCCAAGAGACAAGACACACATATATTTACAAAAATAAAACAAGAAGAGGAACCAACTAGCCAATTTATTTGAATCCCCAAGGAGACCACACTTATTCCCAAAATAATTCCAAAGCTCCAAAGTTCCCTAAGGTTAAGGTATTCATGGTTTTTCAGTTAAGGCTAGTGTATGAGCTTCAAAACAAAAAGATGGGGAAAGTATAGGCTCAAAAGGGTTATCAAAGGATCACAACAAGGTAGGCTCATTTGGCTAGAAGAGCTCAACAACAAAGCTGCCTTTATCACTTCCAAACATGCATATCAATCAAGAATCATCAACAAGAGTCAAGCCAAGGCATATGTGCAAGCAATCAAGAGACATATCACACAAGAAAGAAAATCAAGTGGCTCAAATCTCACACAGGGTAATTTCTGTCACAATCAAATCGACTCTCTCAAGCATCATAATCATATTCCAAGCAGAGAAAAGCAAGGATTTCAAACAAATCAGAGTATCACTGAAGTGAAAGAGAAGTCTGCAACCTAAACAAAGTCTAGAAATCAAGAGAAACATGCAAAACAGTACACAAGACACAACAAAAACTACCTAGAAAACAAAAAATTTAACGTCGAAAACATAAACTAATCAAAGAAAAATCAGACTCTCCCCCAATAGACCACACTTAAACTACACAGTGTCCTCAATGTGTTACAAGCATAAGATCAGAAATCAGAACAGTCAATAGATCATGGACAAGTGCAATAAAAGCGAGAAAGGGGGAAGAAGGGAAAAGAAAACTCCCCTGGTCATGGTGGCAGTTGCCAATTTTGGACTTGCAGAGAAGTGTCTTCCATAAATGGATCAAGAAATGAAGTGTTGAGGGAGGACTTCATTCGCCAAATTTGATCTAGAAGAGAAATGTCTTCCACAACCGGATCAAGGAAGGGATGATTCATCAGTAAATCACCTTCAGTCATGGAAGACGAAGAAAGTCCACCTGGCTTAAAATATCTACTCATATCTGCCTGGTCCTCCACATTTTCATCATATTCATAGTTAGTATCACCAATCATAAAGTTGGAAGCTGGTTGTATCACAAAGTTATTTCAACACAAATAGAGCAAGAACCAGCTTCACAACTACATTTACAATTTTCAGAAAATTGTGAAAGATCAAAATTTAATCCCAAGTCTAAAGCATCTTCAGTTTTCACAGTTTCCATATCAAAATCAACACTAACATGTGAATTCTCGACAGAATCAAGAATATGTGAATGCATAAACAACTCAGGCAAAGCAAGTGGGAATTCAAGTTTAGAGAAAACCTGTGTTGATTCATGATTCATCTCACCAATAACAACGGAATGAGCAACTGCATCCTCAAGTGCAAGAGGGAAGGCATAGGACGGTGGGGAAGTAGATGGCGCAGTAGTAAGCTCATGACTCTGCTCCCCATCTCCTATGTGGATGACACCAACATCGTCTGGAAGCTGAACATCCTGAAATGGGGATTCCTCTGAAACATGAGATTGTTCCTCAGTGAGTTGAGTTGCCATTTGCCCCAACTGATTGTTTAAACTCTTAAATGAAGCTATAAATTCCTGCTGAAACTACTGAAACTGCATAATCTGATCTCTGGTTTCCTGTTGAAACTGTATATTTTGAGCAGTCATTTGTCTCAACAACTCCTTCAATGTAGGCTCAGAAGCAGTGGGAGGATGAGGAGTTGCTTGGGCAGGCCCATGAAACTGCAGTTGTTGTGGTTCATGGATAGGTGAAGAATGCATACAAGGAGTCTGAAATGGCAGTTCTTGATATTGGCTTGTGGAGTACCATGCCATCCCATGTTAGGATCATTCCACCATGGATTGTTGTTGTAACCATACTGCAAATGGGAGAATTCTTCCAGAAACTGATGCTCAAGATCTTCCAAACTAGTGACGGATCCTGGAGTAAGATAATAACACCAATCCTCTGCCGCTCCTTGTAGTGAGT
>NC_028355.1:11758474-11767855 GCF_000741045.1 Vigna radiata var. radiata
GGCCAAGAGGTTTCCTTAGGCCATTTGGANTTTTAATTTATTTGTTAATTGCATATTGGGTCACTTAATTTACTAGAAGTAAAATAGGCTTGTTAATTTCTCTTGTTTTCACTTAGTTTAATTAGTAGGCTGAGTTGTCTTCATGTGTTTGAGTTAGTGTTAAATTTAATTATTTAACTGTGTTAGATAATTTGTTTGTAATAGTGTTGGTGTCTAGTATTTTAATTTATTTAAATGTTGTCTAAGGTTTCTAGTTGTGTTAATTTAATTTCCATGGTAGCTTAAATTAGTTTGGTTGGTCATTGACGATATTGCATTGTTTCCTTGAGATTCTTGAATTGTGATTGTATGTGCACTCTGACTTGGTTAATGTGAATTCTATTTTTGAATTTGCAATTGGGTATACGCTTAGTTGTCCAGTTGGTGTTACATCTTCGCTTAGTTGATGTAACTGAATGATGTAATTTAGATTTGATATTAACACTGCGTTCGCTTAGTTCGCTTTTATGAAAACAGGGTTAACCTTCGCTTAGTTAGTTAACTTTGTTGGATTAGAAGTTTGAGTCGCAACTTTATTTTGTTGATCTGTGATTGGAAAAATTGTAATTAAGTTAATGACCAACCGTTTTTATTCTGTATGTGATTTCATTTTGCAATTCTGTTTTTACATTTCTGTTGCATCAGTGTTTTAATTTAGTTTATCCGCATTCACAATCCTTTCACAAACCCTCCCCACTTCGTGTTTGACTTGNTTCTCGAACCGCAAAATTGGTCCTTGAGAGACGACCTAGGAGTCATTTCCTAGCTATACCGCATTTCTAATATGCAATTAAATTTGTATGGGTTGCGACAACCCATCAAATTTTGGCGCCGTTGTCGAGGACCAACGGTTCGGTTTTAGGTCTTTTGTTGTGTTAGTGTGTGTTGTGTTTTGTCTTGTGTTGTGAGTGTGTTGTTCCATTTTGTGTGTCGTGTCATGTGTGTTGCATTTAGATAGTTGCATATTTTCATTGCATTCTTCTTATCCCCCTTCTTTCTCTCTACATGTCCACCTATCTTGATTTTGTGAATACTGCTTCTTCTGCCTATGTCCATGACTATGATTTTCCTTCTACATATAACTCTGATATTGTTTCTCATGCATATTCTGCTGATTTCTATGTTGAGAGCAGAATGATTCCTCCTCCATCTTATGAGAGTGCTCCTAGGGAGCCGTTTCCACTTGATGAGGAGGATATTCGTTGTGTTTTCAACACTGGACTGATACATTGGTTGCCTAAGTTTCATGGTTTTGCAAGTGAATGCCCACATAGACATTTGGAGGAATTCTACACCATTTGCTCTTCAATGAAACCTTCAGATGTCCCGAATCATGACATTTTCATCAGGGCATTTTATTACTCATTACAAGGAGCAGGAAAGGATTGGTGTTATTATCTTACTCCAGGATCCGTCACCAGTTGGGAAGATCTTGAGCATCAGTTTCTGGACGAATTCTCCCATGTGCAGTATGGTTACAACAACAATCCTGGGTGGAATGATCGTAACATGGGATGACATGGTACTCCACAGCGCCAATATCAAGAACCGTCATTCCAGACTCCTTGTATGCCTTCACCACCTGTCCATGAACCACAACAACTGCAGTTTCAGCTTCATAAATCGAAGGAGTTGTTGGAGCAGATCGCCATGCAAAACATGCAGTTTCAACAGGAATTTAGAGACTTCATTCAGAATTTGACTGATCAGATGGGGTAGATGGCCACTCAACTCGTTGAGGAACAGTCTTAAGCTTTAGAGGGATCACCATTTCAGATTGTTCAGCTTCCAGATGATGTTAGTGCCATCCACATAGGAGATGGGGAGCAAACTCATGAGCTTACTACTGCGCCATCTACTTTCCCACCCTCCTATGTCCCCACTCTTGCACCTGAGGAGACTGATGAAGAATTGGAGGACCAGGCAGATATGAGTAACACTTTTGTGATAGGTAGACCAACTTCACCTTCCACTACTCTACCAACTTCCAGGGAAGTGGAGGTAAACATACATATGATTGATTCTGTTGTTGATGATTATGTTGATGATAGGTATGTTGATGATTATGAGGTTGATGAGCATGATTTTCTGTCTCCCTCTTTGCATGATGAGAACCACCTTGTGTTATCACATCTGAATGTTTGTTCTCCATGCACTGAACATGAATCTGAACCTGTGATTGATATTGTTTCTATTTTTGAAATTGATTCATGTTCTGAGGGTATATCATTGGTTCAGCCTGTTACACTGGGATTGGGTGTTATACCCCTGCATGTTATTTCTGTGGAACCATGTTGCATTAACCATGTTGCAGGAGATACATATGAATTTGATCAACACACACCCATGGGCACCAACTGAACCCGCTCATCAACAATCACTGCTTCTTGGATCCAACTGTGGAGGACATCTCCCTGCTTGATCAAATTTGGAGACTGAAGCAGTTCCTCCTTAAGACTTCCTTGCTGAATCCAATGGTGGAAGACCTCTCCCTGGAAGTCCAAATTTGGCAATTGCCACCATGATCAGGGGAGTTTTCTCTTCCCTTTTCCCCCTTTCCTGCTTTTATTGCACTTGTCCATGATCTGTTGACTGTTCTGATTTCTGATCTGATGATTGTGACACATTGAGGACACTGTGTAGTTTAAGTGTGGTCTATTGGGGGAGATTCTGATTTTTCTTTGTTAGTTTATGTTTTCTGCGTTAAATTTTTTGTTTTCTAGGTAGTTTTTGTTGTGTCTTGGGTACAGTTTTGCATGTTTCTCTTGATTTCTGGATTTGGTTTAGGTTGTAGACTTGTCTTTCACTTCATTGATACTCTGAATTGTTGGATTCCTTGCTTTTCTTTGCTTGGAAAGATGATTATGATGTTTGCGGGTTGAATTGATTGTGACAGAAATACCCTGTGTGAGATTTGAGCCACTTGATATTCTTTCTTGTGTGTGATATGTCTCTTGATTGCTTGCACATATGCCTTAGCTTGACTCTTGTTGATAATTCTTGATTGATATGCATATTTGGAAGTGATAAAGGCAGTTTTGTTGTTGAGCCTCTCTAGCCAGATGAGCCTACCCTATTTTGATCCTTTGATAGCCCCTTTGAGCCTATATTTTCCCCCATTTCTTTGTTTTAAAGCTGATACACTAGCCCTAAGTGAAAAACCATGATTACCTTAACCTTAGGGAATTTTGGAGCTTTGGAATTGTTTTGGGAATAAGTGTGGTCTCTTGGGATATTCAGATGAATTGGCTAGTTGGTTCCTCTTCTTGTTTTGTTTTGTAAATATGTTTAGGGTTTAGGGTTTGACAAGACAACCCTTGTTCTTGCTTACCTTGGTGGACTGAACATGCAGTCTAAGATGATGTTGGATGCCTCAGCTGGAGGTGATATCAAACAGAAGACTAAGGATGAAGCCTATGACTTGATAGAGATTATGGCAGTTAATGAACAAGCGTTTAGTGAAAGGGGCGCACCAACACAAAAGAGAGGGCTCTTGCACTTACCTGTAGATGATGCAATGCTAGCTCAGAATCATCTCTTGACCCAAAAGCTAGATACATTGACAAAGATCCTCTCACAACTTCCAAAGGAGATTCGCAATGTCTCCCACACCTAGTAGCTACGTGATTTCTGTGGTGGTGACCATATCAATGGTCAATGTGCTATACCAGAGGAGATGCAGCAGGAAGCTAATTACATGGGGAATCAATTTCAATACAGGCAAGGGAACTTGAACCAACGCAATCCTAGCCAAGGTTGGAAAAACCATCCGAGTATTGGTCAACAACAGAATAACCCATCAGGGCAAACAAGAGGCTTCAGGCAGTAGCAACCTTCACCTATGTGGCAGCAGGTTACACATCTGACAAAGTTTGTCAAAGATCTAAATGATAGATTTGACAAATTCTTGAAAGTTTATGAGTCCAATCATGCAAGTGACCAATCTAGTTTCAGATCACTAGAGATGCAAATTGGACAGCTGTCAAAAAAGGTAGAAACCATGGAGAATAGCCAATTAAGGGCTAACACTGATGTTAACCCTAAGGAGGAATGCAAAGCTGTTGTCACAAGGAGTAAAAGAAAAACTGAAAGGGATGTTGTAGAGATTGGAAGCAGTGATGAAGAAGAGGAGGAAAGAGAGGTCATTGAGATAAGCAGTAGTGAAGGTGAGGAAGAAGAGGAAGCAAGATTTAGTCATAATGGGCAGAACAGAGAAATCTACAACCAAGTGACTATAGTACCTTCAGTAATTAAACAAATTCCTACAAGGATGAAATATTATCTTGGAGATATGATAGATTTGGATGAAGATGAAGATGAGCAGGAATTTGATATTCAACCTCCAAAGAGGAATTATCCGCCTAAGGTAAAAGATTTAGGTTGTTTGAATCTTGCATGTATTGTGAATGATTTTGATGTAGGAGGAGCAATGATAGACTCTGGATCTAGCATTAATATGATGCCCAAGCATTTCTTGACAAAAATTGGAGGGCTAACCTTAAAACCGTCTAATCTCACTGTGAAGTGGCGGATGGTTCCATTAAAAAACCATTTGCTATGGTAGAAAATGTGGTTGTGCATGTGGAGCAGTTGGAATTTTTAGCGGACTTTATAGTCATGGGCATGGAAGACGAAGAAAGGATTCCAGTGATTCTTGAGAGACCTTTCATGGCTACTTTGAAGATGCTGATTAGTGTCCATGATGGGAGAATCATGATAAGAGACAAAGAGAATGTACTCCTACATATTGGCTCTAAAGAAAACAATGTTAGAGTAAAGAAAAGAGCCAGACATAAAAAGTCTAGAAAGGAAACTGCATCAGATGATAGCACAACAGGTACTGATTCTAACAGTTGTAATGTTTTATAGGTACCTAAAGAGGAGGAGGTTGATAAAGGAGAAAGGATCCACTTTGAAGATACACCACTTCCACGAGGATCACAGGTAAGATTTAAAAATCGGAAGTGGATTGTCAACAAGATCAAAGAAGATGGCAAGGTAGAGATCAGAAGACCATATACTAAAGCCATTAGAAGAGTGGATAAAAGGCAATTGATGAGTTGGGTGGATGAAAACCCCAACCGGGATGGAACGACTTGATTATATTTAATCCCACTTTGTGTAAAACATTTGTAGTTTTAGGTTATTTGATTTTGGACATGTAATTTATTGGATTTTTGAACACTTTTGGGTAGCATCTATTGAGGGATGCTAAAACTTTTATGTATCCAATGAAGGATACAAGGTAAGAACACTTACTGAAGGGTGTTGGAAGGATAAGCACTTACTGATAAGTGTTAGGCAGGTTTGGGTCAGGCTCGTGATGTTAAACAAGCGCTACTTGGGAGGCAACCCAGTTGATTATATTGTTTTTAATCCTGTGTTGAGTGCATTGCATATTTAATTGTTGCATCTGAGAGGGGAAAAACATATAATTAAAAAATTGAAGGTTGAAATTGAGTGCTATAAAGGTAAGATTGCTCAAAAGCAAGCAAAGAAGAAGAAGGAAAATTTATCGCAAACCGCTGAGCGGTTGCGGCGCGATTGGTCTCGGCTTTTCTTAAAAGCTGAGCAGTTTTTGAAGTTCTTCACTTTGAAACTCTTCTTTGCATTTCGCCTGAGCAGTCTCCCTAAGTCCTAGCACTCTCCTTTCTCTTTCAAGAGCTTTATAGAGAGGTTTCCTTACTTTCTCATCACCCACTCACCAAAAATTCAATTTTCTACCATTGTTTTGTCAAAGTTTGGGGTTTTTGGTTGAGGATTTTGCATTGGAGAGGACATTCATCAATTGGACAATTTTTCTGCAAGCATTCAAAGTCTCCACTCAAGTAAGTTGTGCAAATTCATGTTTAGGGTTTCTATTTTGGGATTTGTTGATGAACATGCTTAGGAACATGATAAATTAGGGCTTTTGATTTCTATGCATGAATTGATGAAATAGGAACTGTTTGAACCGATTGAATTGCATGATTTTGGACTGGATTGATGAAATTAGCAAAAGAGTGGAGATTAGGATAGCTTGGGAAGGGTTTTTGAAAAACCCTAGCCACTACCGCTGAGCGTTTGTTTTGGCGCTGAGCAGTGGCGCGGCTGGAGGAAAACCGTTGAGCGATCTTCTTGGACGCCTGAGCAATCTGCAGCAAATGTGCTTGAATGCTTATTTTTGATGCTGAGGGGCCTGTTTTTACTTCAGTATTGAATTGTGTGTAATCTGAGAGTGAAATTGATGATGTACTAACCTCTAATGATTTTTCTGTGAATGTTATTTGGATGATTTGATACAGGAATGTCTACCTCAAGAAGAGTAAAAACTATGGGCAACAAAAGGAAGGAGTCAGAGAGACCTAGGACATTCTATTCTTCTAGGTTCCTCTCAAAGAAGCATGAATAGCATTATGCTACTGTCCAGGAGAGGCGTTTGCTGATGGAGAGGAAGGCCATGTACATCCCTGACCTAGCTCTAGAGTTTGGAATGGAGATTGAGAGGCAAGGCTGGGAGAGACTGACTACATATCCAGCACAAGCCAATATTAAGTTGGTGAAGGAGTTCTATGCCAATGCCTTGCCCAGGGGAGGAATATCAGCTGGGAGATACATGAGCTATGTGAGGGGACATTTGATCAGTTATGATCTCGACACCATTAACGCCTTTTTAGGGACTGAGTGGTCAGGAGAGCAGTGCAGGTATGCTGCTATACTAGGGGAGGCTAGGGATTATGAAGATATTGAGAGAGTGATGTGCATCCCTAGAAGACATTTTCAGAGAAACCCTAATGGAGCACCAGTGAACATCCTTAGGGCAGATTTGGCTCCCCTAGCCAAGTACTGTGTGACATTTACTCATGCTAACATCCAGCCATGCTCTCATGTCTCTGACATCACGCTGCATCGGATTCTGCTCATCTACTGTATGCTGAGGCAGATGGATGTGAATGTTGGCAAGATTATTACTAGCAATATTCTGAGTTGCGCTAATACTGTGAGCAGCAGGACACCACTGGGATATTCGTCCCTAATTACATACTTGTGCTAGTAGGCAGGAGTGGATATTGCAGTTCCACCCTTTGAGAGGCCGAGGAGGGCTATTGATGCCTCCTATTATCGTCAGTACTGTGGAGGTGATGAGCCGGCTGAAGCAGTTCCTAGGAGACGTCTTAGGAGAGCAACAGCACAACAGGAGGATGAGCCTGCAGATGCACCGGCACAGTAGCCTGAGCCTTTCTAGATAAGGGACATGTACATGTCCATGATGGAGGCGAGGATGGAGTCTCTCCGCATAGGGCAGGTGGCCACTGTCGAGATGATTGTAGGACTTTATGATCAGCCACCAGTGCATAGGTGGACTATGGATGAGTTCCATAGTGCAATGGCTTGGCCTCAAGGGCAGGCACAGGGCAGTGGATCTACAGCAGCTGGAGCCCCAAATGGATAGGAGGAGGATGAGGACTTTGAGGATGCCCAGGATGAGGATGAGTATGACTCAGATGAGGACTTGTGTTGAGGGCATCTACTGATGGATGCCAACATTTGGACAAGGATTTTTCTTTTTCTTTCTCTTATACTTTGAATTAGTAGTATATGTTAAGTTTGATTTTTGTGTTTATGCTTGGCTTGTACACTGATTCTGATGATGGTTTAATTTTATTACATGATGAGTTATTTGCTATTTGATGATTGATTGTGGATGATGATTGAGAATGTGTGAATGTTGATATCAAGGTTAATAGTTCACTAACTATGCGAACAAATGAGTAAGTGGTTTGTGATTTTGATTTATATGCTAAGCAGGATTCATGAATGAGAAGCGAGAAAGCATTATTGTGTGAGGTATTAAGCTCCAGAGTTTTTATTGATGTATGCACTGTTCACAGGGAATCATGAATGATATTGACTTAATCTTGATAATTGATTGAATTACATGTTTATGTCATATGATCAAGGCCATGCTTGGAAGCCCTTACTTAGCCAAATTTTCACCCAAAAAAAATTTAAATATTATACCTTTTTTGAACCTTGGCCTTAAATAGTATGAAAACCCTTGTTTGAATTGATTTACCTTGAGTTGGGTTGAGAATAATTGTATGTGTTGAAAAGGTTCAAGTTTGGGGTTGAATGGGGAAAATGAAAAGCAAAAGAATAAGCATTGAGTTCAAAAAAAAAGTGAAAAAGAAAAATGCATGAGAAAAAGAAAAGAAGAAAAGAGAAAAAGCATGTAAAGTGAGCTCAATGTAAAAGGAAAAGGGAAGAAGTTGGGAATGAATGAGATTGGTTAAAAGGAGAGTGTGCTTGAACTTTGAATGATTTAAACTCTCATAACTCAAGGATTTTGTATTCTAGAAAAACCAATTTTTCTTGATAGCTCAGGCTCATTACAAGCCTTGGAAAAAGTCCTTGTGATGGCATTTTCATGTGAAAGAATTTGATTGTTTTAGATGAATGGCAATATTGTTTTATGTGACATGTGAACAATAGAGAAACACTTGCTTGGTGAGAATTGTTAAATCCATGTTTACATCTATGCTTATTTGATTGATCATTCATGAACAAAACATCTGTGGGAAAAAGATTGATTATGTGAACTGAATTGGATTGAAAGCATGCATGCATCTTTATAGGATTCCACTGAAATCTGAATTGTATAATAACTTGTTGTGAAAAAAAGGAATTTTGAAGAGTGTTGAACTATTTGATGAAGAAGTGGAAAGCCAAGTTTTGTCTTGTTTGCTTGAGGACAAGCAAAGTTCTAAGTTTGGGGTTGTGATAANNGTCTAAAANNCNTTATTTTCATNCTNAAATTTGATATCAAAACACACCCTTTATGGCTTAGAATGAGCTTNAAATCAAGTAAAACACTTAGTTGAGTCATGTGGGAGTCAAAAGTTGGTTTTAGAGATATTATGCTTGTTTTTACATTGTTTTGCAGGGTTTTAAGGTGAATTGAAGATGGAAGTGAAGTAAGGTGGACTTAGACTCATGAAAGAGGAAGAAAAAGGATGAAAAGAAGGGTTAAGTGAGCCGCTGAGCGCCAGAATGGACTGCTGAACGTCTAGAGCCATTAGAGGGAAACCGCTCAGCGGCAAAACTGACCGCTGAGCGGTCCAAGCGACTAGAGGGAAATCGCTGAGTGGTGAACTTAGGTGCCTGGGCGATTGTCTGTTTTTATTAGCTAGATTTTGTAATCTTTCTGTTATCTTTTTGGGCTTATATATAGCCCCAGTGCGAATAAAAACACATTCTTTTGGCAGAGAGAAACGTTCAGAGCTATTCCACACACCTTGGAGGAGGTTCCTTGGATGCTTAGGCTCCAATCTACCAAGTTTAGGGTTATTTCTTCCATTCTTT
>NC_028355.1:11768395-11771259 GCF_000741045.1 Vigna radiata var. radiata
CATTGCATTTGCATGTTTACTTTTGTTCTTTGCATACACACTTCAACTTAATTCTTTTCTCAAGTCTTACGCGATTTGTTTACATGAAAAGTAAGGCCTAAGAGTCCTTTGGGAAACAATACTTGGAATTACCCATTTATATTACTTGATAATGATCTGGTACACTTGCTAGGGAATTAACATGTACTTAGGCTTTGGGCCTGTTTTCTGTAATTCTTCACAGTTTATAAATAGAACAGTGCAACCCTTAGAGGTCATCTTTTGGCAGAATGGATGCAGAAACACGATTTTCACACCTTGGAGGCGGATCTTGGATGCGAGAGCTCCAATATTACAAATATAGGGTTATCTTTTATATTCTTTCCATTCAATTCATCTAGTTTCACCATGAATATGGTGAACTAAGCCCTTTGTTGTTGGAGAACGATGTAATTCTTTGAAACTCTGTTATATCGAATTTCTTATTCTATTCATATACTTGTGTTTATCAATAGTTTGAGTTTTTCTTCCGTTCTTGCTAATGCTTTGTTTAAGACGTTATTCAATCGCATCATCTTTGATTCTTTCTATATGGGGATGTATAGTTAGGTTACCTAGGGATATGAATAGGAACATCAATTGCCTTAAACTTCTGTGTGTATTGCATGAATAATTGCTAGGAAGACTAGGGATAGTAAACTGTAGTAATTGTGATTAGGTTCTTTTCACCGAGGGATCGGGATTAGAGTAAAATAAAAAGTGGCATAAACATTGATAACAAAGCCGAATTTAATAAGAATAATATATATTTGAGGGTGGATTAGGATGAAACCGTAAATCCGAAGAACACCATTCATCCATATTTTTTTCTCGCCAATTGATCAAAACTTTTGCATGCATGTTTACTTCTTGTTTTTCATTTAAAACTCAACTTATAGTTTGTTCAGTCTTATAATTTCCATTAATCACATGAACGTTTAGGTCTAAGAGTCCTTTAAGAGACGATACTCAAACTTACCATTTATTTATTACTTTACACTTGTCAGGATGTTAACAGTTGCATCGAAAACCAGACTTCATTATTAAAAACTCTTCAAATTAAACACATGTTAAATAATAGTTGTGTTGCATTGCAACTTTTCATCACTTCCCTTAAAATCAGATTACAATCGAATTTTTTTAAATTCCATTTGAGAAAAAATAATGATAGAAAAACATAAAAAATCCTTGCAAAAATAAAAAAATGAAATTCAAAACATATATAATATAATATAGATAGGAGTGCTGATTTTATATTATCATATTTTAATTTATTGGCACAATGCAAAGCATAGCACAGCACAAAACTATTGCAGAACATAAGCTATTTTAGTGAATTGGGATTTTGGGTATAAACAAACCGAACCGAACCAAAATGGGTAGAATCGAAATTGGAATCTCTGCTTCCTCTGTGTCTGCTTCTACATCTAGACGATGAACGATTCACTGGGCAGAGTCCAATAACGCAGGCAGAGGTAAGTAATTCAACTATCTCTCTCCTGAATTCAACCGTTCAAGATTCTGGTTATGGTCGCTTCCACTGAGATTTCGAGCGCCGCGACTAAAACCAATACCTTTAGATTCCATCATTAAGTATTCATTATTATTAGCATACAAGAAAAGAATAGATGGGTTCGGGTTCGGGGTCCGATTCCAATGGATGGAACCGTGCCCGAGGCTTGGCGGTTAAGACTCTGCTACTCATTGGTGGTGCACTTCTTGTCAAGCGACTGCGCAAGTCCACCACGCGCTGGGACCATGCTCATTTCGTCTCTAAGGCCCTCACCGGCCAAAAGGTCTCTCCTTTTTTCCTTTTCTCTTCTCACCTCCTAATGTTTCTTTCACTTCCATTTCTCAATTGCTCTTATTCTTGCTGCTGTAGTATTCAAAGGACCAAGCTTCCAGAGACCCTGATAACTATTTCAATATTAGGTATTTGTTTTTAATCGTAGTTATATTTGTTTATCCTCTTTTTTATATTTTATTTTTGGATGAGAGGGGATTTTTGAAATGGGACAACGCTGAGAATTTGTTTTTGCAGAATGCTTACATGCCCCGCCGCAGAGCTAGTGGATGGTTCCAAGGTGTTGTATTTTGAACAGGTGAGTGAGCATTTCTATGGGAGTGTGGAAGTTACTTATCTTTGCGTTTTTGTTTTCGGTCGTTTTATCTTTGCTTTAAATATTATTAGCTCAATGATGTTATTTTTTGTACTGCTAGGCTTTTTGGAGGAGTCCACAAAAACCCTTTCGGCAGGTAGAGTTTTATATCTTGTGTGTGAGAAATTCTATTTATGTTTTCTGTTTCTGTTACTTTGTGCTTGAGATATTTAGCGGGAGTAAGTTTGATATGTTTTTGAGGAAAACTGTCTGCATGTTAATCTCTTTATTTTTTATTTTTTTTATTTTAATTATTCTTCGTTATTACCATTCATTTGTTTGCAGAGGTTTTTTATGGTGAAACCTTGTCCGAAAGAGTTGAAATGTGACGTTGAGGTATGTATTTTTTCACTTTAATGTATGAGGCATGTGCTGGTGCTAGTGATTAATTTTCTTTGGGAAGAGTAGCTTAGTTAGCCATACTACATTTGCCTTAAGCATCGTGTTTTGCATATATTTATAATGTTGATGTTTTGTCTTGCTTACGTCCATAGCTTTGTTAAACAATATTGAGATCATTAAAGGGAATATATCATAACCTGATACAGAATGACATTATAAAAAGTTATACTAAACCCTCCTTACGTAATGTGTTCTGGACTGTGTGAAACTTCTTATGAAGCTTTCCCAGTTTTAGGTGCGCACAATAATGCAGGACAGTGGGGGTTCAAATTATAATTAAATGCT
>NC_028355.1:11771486-11795015 GCF_000741045.1 Vigna radiata var. radiata
GCATATGCCATTAGAGACATGGAGGAGTACAAAAATTTCTGTGATCGGCCAAGGGATCAGCGTCCACAGCCAGAAGAAGTCATCGGGGTAAGCATTTAGTCATGCTCGTTAAGCTTCTTCACTAGACATTTATAATTTCTTCTTCGTTAGAGAGAGAGAGAAGTGGAATAGAGAAGAGGATGATTTGGAAATAAAAGGAACAAATCTTAGGATGTTTAATATAAATTCTGTGGAGATAGAGTGTAAAAAGTAAATAGAAGGAAGAAAGAGAAGGGTGAAAATTAAAGATATCTTCAGGATGAAAAGAAGGAAAGGGGGATGCTAAAAAAACCATGGGACTTTTTTAAAATATAATTATTGCAATTAGATTAGTGGATATCCTGAAACTGCTTAGACATGTCATTTGGGAAACAATTATAAAATCACAGCTGAAATCAAGAGTTGGGTATAAAATTTCCAAACTTTAATGCCACAACAATATAATATATTAATAACTAGGGAGCCATATAAAAAAGGACCATTTCACAAAATGTCATAGATGCCAGCAATCTATTCCGTCATCATGAGGTTGATAAATGCAGTGTGGCAAGTCAAATTCATCATAGTATCATCTACCATTCTTAAATGACAATTGATCGAATGAGTGTAACAATGTTCTTGTTTGTCTGGAAATGCGGCTGTTATTTTCCCCAAATTTTGTTTATAAGGTGATGTTATGATAATTCCATGACTTAAGAGAGTAGGATGCAAAAGTTTTTTTGGCTGGCTTTTTAAGTCTATTATCTGGACAGGATCTGGTATAAAGGAGTTTTCTTTCATGAAATGCATGTAGATTAATCACCAGAGTGATCTATATCCAGGGATTGATTTTGTCCTCTGCATCTGTTCTCGCTCTTCTAGTGTGTGTTGCTGTGGGTTTTCTTAGATTATTTCAGTTGACATTTAGATTTCTGAAAGACTTTACATAAATGAATTATCTTGTTTGATATTATGGGCATATGTCTTTTTGATTGAAAGTTTTTTAGGTAATTACTTTAGCATGTTCTACATGGGGATTAGATGACAAGTTTGTGTATTTGAATGTCTTGATGTCTTTTGTACTTGAACAATTGTAATACTTGTACTGTGGATTGCAGGATATTGCAGAACATTTGACAGCGGTACATCTTAAGCGTTGTTCACGCGGAAAACGTTGCTTATATGAAGGTTCAACCCCACCTGGTGGATTTCCTAATTCATGGGTAATTTCAGTTCACACTGTTGTCTTAATATCTGTCATCCCCGTCCTTCTTTTACCAGTACTATATAAAAGTTGGGTTGAAATACCTGAACTCTTGTTAGCAGAATGGAGCAAGCTACTGTACTTCAGAACTTGCAATTATGAAGAACAACGAGATACACACCTGGGATAGGGGTTATGATGACGATGGAAATCAAGTTAGTTTCTTCATCTCGTTTTATCTACTTTGATGGATTGCTTTACCTTTATAGTTCCAAATATAGATATATGACAACAACAGAAAATCAAAAACAAATTATTTCCCATTTGTATGCAGGTCTGGGGACAGAAAGAAGGCCCTTATGAGTTTAAGCCTGCACCAACCTCCAGTTTTAATGATATGTTTTCTCCCTTGAACTTCCCCCCTCCACCGTCCATGGAAAGAAGAATAGAGGGCTCATTTGTTTTGCAAGAATGAAAGCGTTCCAAACTACATTGTGTAATTCTGCTATTCTAGCTGTATGTCAATGTAATTTCATTCTTGTTAGTCTGCACTACATTGTCAATATTCAGTCACATTTTATCCCGGTTAGTGTTAAAGGTATAGTGAAATAAAGAGATGCCTTGTTAGATCCTATGTTTGTATTAGATTTTGTTTGGAGAATATAATATGATGCATTGAAAACAAATGGTTGATGATACAGATATATTGGTAACTTAACGGAATGAATAAGATAGAAACCTGCAAAACTGAACTAAATAAACAAATGAATAGGAATAAATTAGAGGCCTATATTTTTTGAGGTAAAGGGTAATGGAATCGAACATCCTGCCTAAAATGTGTTGCTCAGATAGAAGATACTAAACAATTCCCACAGCAGCTCCAATTGGAAGTGCCTTACTGTTTGATATATATTACAAAGATATTGTAAAGACGCGAAGATACTAAACAAGGTAAAAAGAGGACAAATGTCTCCCTCAGTTGCTTCTTCTTTCTGGATGTCGGATTTCCTTGCCTTTCTTATATATGTATGTTAGGTTCCTTTACTTAGGAACCAAAACATATCACTCTATTCTCATACAACTTTCAACACAACAGAATATGACAGTATATCATGTATCTCCACCCAAGAAAGCTTCCCTTCCTCTACTAGAAAATGTCCAGTCTATTCCAAAAGTAAATATCTGTAATCCTCTTCCTCTATTCTGTTTGTTTATTTATATTCTCTCTCTCTTCTAATAGACTAGTCTCTCTCCTCTAATAGATTACCCCTCTTTCTGCCGTTAACTTTCTCCCCTTTTATTCCTCCTCACATACACTTGTAATTGTCTATATCATTTACGTTTCTTGCAATAGCTGGAGCATAGGGACTAAAGCTTTTTTTTGGGAGCACCACAAACTGCAAAAGGCCATTTTAAGGCAATGAAAATACAGTATAAGCACTTAACACAACGACCCTCATGTTTCTTTTGTATAACATGGAAAGCAAATTATATTTTGCAATGATTTTCCTTTAGTTTTTTGGTTACCAACGTAGGAGGTGAAGTAAAAAGTGATTAACTACCTGCATAGAAGAATTTATCGGGCAATTTCTGAAAGTGTCCTCTCATTGTAAACATACCTGCATCATTATCAACAGAGGCATAAAGTTCTAGATATACTTCATACATGAATCACCTATGGCTGAGATATGAGAAGGATAAAGGGTGAGAGAAAAGATGAAAGGAAACCCGCAATCACGACAGATATAAGCTTGCTTGGAAGTCACACGCATGGAAATCCTGGGAGCTCCAGAAGTAAGACGTTGTTGTTTTGGATGAAGTAAGAGGTTAAGGGGACCAGAAAAGAAAGACGACTTCAAAGCTAAAGGGTTGAACTATAGTCGCAAGCCAGCATTGGCTGTTGGGGCTAATGAAGGAGGGGACCTTGCAGTGTTAAGGGTTATGGTGGATGGCTGCAGGTGAATGGCCATTTTTTTTCCTTTGCTATTCTTATGTATCTGGACAGAGACTAAGTTAAGGAAGAGAGAATATAAAGAAAGACAAGTTGATAAGAAAAAGGTTGTGAAACGACGGGTGATTCTCATGTGAATTTTGTGGAATCAGTTTATGTCTGAAGCTGATACAATGGGGAACATTAGGCCCAAAAAAATAACTCGAAGGCATGTAGGGTGGTCAAACTTTATCCATTCTTATAATGATTCATTCTGTTAGAGTATTCTAGAAGAAGTTTGTTTCATTTCTGTTAGGCCTGAGTGCCACATAGCTGAGGGAATCTTCTCCCTGTCTTTCCTTTAAATGTAATATTTTGCATTCAATGAAAAGGGAGGAAAAACAATATATTCTCTTCTTCCTAATTATACTTTATGAGGAGGTAGCATTGACCTCGAATTTAGTATCTATCCATATTCTTTTAACAATTGGTGCTCTCTTTGTCCTTTTCCCATGGCTGATGGTACACGTTTGAAAAACCTCTCTGACAAACTTGATGATGTGCTCACACAAATGTCCCTTTTCTCCACACAAATGATAGACATTCATACCCGTCTATTGATAACGGTCTAAAAACCGTTATTTCCATACTTAAATTTGATAGTAAAACACACCTTTTATGGCTTAGAATGAGCTTTAAATCAAGTAAAACACTTAGTTGTGTCTTGTGAGAGTCAAAAGTTGGTTTTAGAGATATTATACTTGTACAGGGTTTTAAGGTGAATTGAAGATGGAAGTGAAGCAAGGTGGACTTAGACCCATGAAAGAAGGAGAAAAATGATGAAAAGAAGGGTGGGGTCAAGTGAGCCGCTGAGCGCCATAATGGTCCGCTGAGCGCCAGAATGGTCCGCTGAGCGCTCAGAGCGATTAGTGGGAAATCGCTCAGCTGTAAAACTAATTGCTGAGTGGTCAAAGCGGCAAGAGGCAAACCGCTGAGCGGTGAATTTAGGCGCCTGGGCGGTTGTTTGTTTTTATTAGCTAGATTCTGCAATCTTTTTGTTATCTTTTTGGGCTTATATATAGCCCCAGTGCAAATTAAAAGGTGATTCTTTTGGTAGAGAGAAACATCCAGAGCTATTCCACACACCTTGGAGGAGATTTCTTGGATGCTTAGGCTCCTTTTTATCAAACCTAGGGTTTGCTTTTCCATTCTTTCATTATTTTCATCTAGTTTCACCATGACAATGGTGAACTAAACCCTTTGTTGTTGGGGAACAATGTAATCTTTTGACACTCTCATATATCCAAATTCTTATTTATTTCATATGCTTGTCATATACTTGTTTAGCAATTGTTGGGTTCTCATCTATGCTAAATGCTTTTATTGTTTAACTCATTCAGTAAACGTTGTTTGTCTTTATTGATACGGGGACGTACTATAATAATGTCATGAACTGGTGAGAAATTCCTTGATTATGCTAATACCACCTAGGGATAGGGGTAGGACGATAAATTGTATTTTGCTTTTGTTCACATTGCGTTATTGGTTACTGGGGGAGGCTAGGGATAGCAAGCCGATAATTAATAATAGGCTCTTTTCACCAAGGGATTGGGTTAAGGGTAGGCTAGAAAGTTTGCATGGCAATTGGATAAATAAGTGAAGTAAATAAGAAAGTAAATATTTGAGAGTGGATAAGATGAAATTGTAAACCCCAACAAAACCATTCCTCCATAGTTTCTTAAAACAAATTGAATCAACTGCATTTTCATGCTTATTTTTTTTCTTTGCATACAACCACCAACTTAATTCTTTTCTCAAGTCTTACGCGGTTTATTTACATGAAAAGTAAGGCCTAAGAGTCCTTTGGGAAGAACGATATTGGGTTTACCAATTATATTACTTGATAACGATCTGGTACACTTGTCAGGGGCTTAACATTTATCACACCTTGGAGCTCACCCTCTCACCCCTCCCTCCTCACCGCACCGTATCCATTCTAATGCCACCTCCTCTTCTCAATGCCATTTTCTAAAACTTGATATCCCTCGTTTTGATGGTACCGACCCACTTGGATGGATCTTCAAAATCACACAATTCTTCACCTATTACAATACTCCCGAAGAAGAATGCATTACCATTGCCTCGTTTTACTTGGACGGCGTTGCCTTGGCCTGGTTCCAGTGGATGTATCGTAACGGCCAGATCCACTCATGGCAACAACTGCTCTAAGCCCTTGAAACGCGATTCGCTCCCACGACATTCGACGATCCAAGGGGCAAACTTTTCAAGCTAGCTTAAACCACCATCGTCTCAGATTTTCTCACCGAATTTGAATCGATTGCTAACCGTGTGGCTGGATTACCCCCTTCGTGTCTTCTCAGTTGCTTCATCTCTGGTCTCAAGCCAGAAATCCGCCATGAGGTGGTGGCCCAACAACCCCCAACACTATCTCATGTGGTGGGATTAGCATGGCTGCAGGAAGAAAAGTTTTGGGATCTCAACCGTGTCCTGAAACCCAAATCGGTGTCTCCTTGGCCTCCCCCCTTTATTAACCGCATCATTACTCACATACCCAACCACAAACCACAAAAAACCTCCCCCCACTCCCAACCTCTCCTATCGAAAAAAGCCTTCCCCCACATCTACCCCCGCCTACGCAAAAAACCCGTTACCGCCAGCTCACTGAAGCCGAGATGGCGGACCGCCGTGAGAAGGGTCTCTGTTTTAACTATGACCAAAAGTATTCTCGTTCCCACCATTGTCCAGTTTGTTTCCTTTTTTTATTGCAGAGGAAGCTGACTCTGTCGAGGAAGGTGACTCAGAATTTCCCACTTTAGATTTGGGTCATGGCGTGTTGGAGACAATGGGTGATAGCCCAAACCAATCAGCCTAAATCAGCCTTCACGGCCTTTCTGGCACTGGGGCTATTGAATCATTGCGCCTTATGGGCCAAATTGGGCCTCATCAGATCAACGTTTTAGTTGATGGGGGTAGCACCCACAATTTTGTTCAAAGAAAGGTAGCTCAGTTATTAGGTCGGCCCATTCTCCCTCACCTCCTTTGAAAGTTTTGGTTGCCAGCGGTGAGGAGCTGGCTTGTGCTCATGTGTGCCAAGGGGTAGAGCTCTCTCTCCAAGGTCACTCATTCACATTGGATTTGTATATCTTGGACATGGGGGGTGCCTGATAACGGTATAAAAACCGTTATTTTCATGCTTAAATATGATATCAAAACACACCCTTTGTGGCTTAGAATGAGCTTAAAATCAAGTAAAACACTTAGTTGAGTCATGTGAGAGTCAAAAGTTGGTTTTAGAGATATTATGCTTGTTTTTGCATTGTTTTGCAGGGTTTTGATGAGAATTGAATATGGAAGTGAATTAGGACGGACTTAGACTCAAGAAAGAGGAAGAAAGAGGAAGAAAAGAAGAGTCTATGAACCGCTCAGCGGCTAGAATCAGCGCTAAGCGGTCAGAGAAACTAAGAGGCAAACCGCTCAATGGTAAAACTGACCGCTGAGCGGTGGCGCGACAAAGAGGCAAACCGCTCAGCGGTTCATTTAGGCGCTGAGCGATTATCTATTTTTATTTGGCTTAGATTCTGTTATCTTTTTGGTTTATAAATAGATCCAATGCGATTCAAATTGTAATCTTTTGGCTAGCAGAGATGTCCAGAACTGTTTTACACACCTTGGAGGAGGTTCCTTGGATGCTTAGGCTCCAATCTACCAAATTTAGGGTTTATTCTTCCATTCTTTCATTATTTTTCATCTAGATTCACCATGTCCGTGGTGAACTAAACCCTAGGTACTTGGGGAACAATGTAATCTTTTGAAACTCTTTTATATCAAAATTCTTATTTTCTTTATATGCTTGCATATGCTTTCTTTATCAATTGTTGGATTCCTTACCTTTGCTTAATGCTTTTATCGTTTAACTCATTCGGTACATGTTGTTTGTCTTTATTGATACGGAGACGTACGGTAATGTCATGAACTGGGGGGAATTCCTTAATTATGCTAATACCGCCTAGAGATAGGGGTAGGACGATCAATTGTATTTTGCTTCTGTTTATCATGCATTATTGGTTACTAGGGGAGGCTAGAGATAGCAAGGCAGTAATTGGTAATGGGCTCTTTTCGCCAAGAGATTGGGTTTAGGGTAGACTAAGAAAGTTTGCATGACAATATGATAAATAAGCTAAGAAGATAAGTAGATTAGATATAAGAGGGTGGATAAGATGAAATTGTAAACCTCAACAACTCCATTCATCCATAGTCTTTTCTAGCCAATTGATTCACTGCACTTGCATGTTTAGTTTCATCTTTTGCATACAAAATTCAACTTTAATTCTTTTCTCAAGTCTTATGCGATTGGTTTACACAAAAGTTAAGGCCTAAAAGTCCTTTGGGAAACGATACTCGAACTTACCCGTTTTATATTACTTGATAACGATCTGGTACACTTGCCAATGACTTAACAGTGCCGATGTGGTCCTAGGAGCCCAATGGTTGAAGTAATTAGGGCCTATTTTAATGGATTATCAAGCTCTTACCATGAAATTTGTCTTTAACAAATCCATTATTGAATTGCATGACAATTTGGGATTGAAGCCATCCTCCATTTCACTTCACCAAATTAGGCGGGTTGCGAGAACAGACCCTTTGGCCTAGTTTTTTTCACTTTCGGTTCGTCCGTCTCATCTTCCAGAATCTTCTCCATCTCATCATAACACCCAAGTCCAATAGCTGCTTCAATCGTATTCCACACTGTTCTTTGAACCATCTTCTCTTCCCCCCTCAAGAGCCATAGATCATGCCATTCCCTTATTCTCACATGCCCAACCGATAAATGTCCGACCTTATAAATACCCCCATGCATAGAAATTCGAAATCGAGCGTTAGGTTTAGAAGATGCTGGAATCAGGCTGGATCCAATCTAGCACCATCCTCTTCTCGTCTCCGGTCCTTCTTTTGAAAACCAAGGATGGTTCTTGGCGCATGTGTGTTGATTATCGGACACTGAATGCACTAACGGTGAAGGATCGTTTCCCTATCCCAACCGTGGATGAGCTACTGGATGAATTGGGTTCTGCTCGTTGCTTCTCCAAATTGGACCTCACTTTTGGGTTCCATCAGATTCGACTACAGCCCAGCGATGTGAACAAGAGAACCTTTCGAACTCATGATGGCCACTATGAGTATCGTGTGATGCCATTCGGGTTATGCAACGCCCCAACAACATTCCAGTCTACGATCAATGAGCTTTTCTGACCCTTATTGCGTAAATCTATTATAGTTTTTTTTTTTTTTTATGATATGTTGGTTTTTAGCACTAACTTTGAGTAACACTTATCTCACTTTAAGCAAGTCTTCCATATTGATGGGCGTCGCAACCCACACAAAATTTAATGTGCAATTTAGAAATGCAGTATAGCTAGGAATGACTCCTAGGTCGTCTCTCAAGGACCAATTTTGTGGTTCAAGAATCAATTTAAACACGAAGGTTGGGGGGGTTGTTGAAAAGTTTGTGAATGCAGATAAACAAAATCAAAACACAAACACAACTAATAATTAAACACAGGTCTAAAAACGGTTTCTAAGACAGACTGAAAATGATTGGTCATTAACTTAATTACAATGCTTCCTATCACAGATCAACAAAATAAAGTTGCGACTCAAACCTCTAATCCAACAAAGTTAACCAACTAAGCGAAGGTTAACCCTGTTTTCGTAGAAGCGAACTAAGCGGACGCAATGTTAATGTCAAATCTAATTTACACCATGCAGTTACATCAACTAAGCGAAGAAGTAACACCAACTGGGCAACTAAGCGTATACCCAATTGCAAGTGCAAATACAGGTTTCACATTAACCAAGGTCAGAGTAGCAACCACAGTTACAGTTCAGAAATCTCAAGGAAACATCACAATATAGCTAATGACCAACCAAATTAATTTAAGCTAGCATGGCAACTAAATTATCTCTACCACAAATACAAGGCAACATTAAGACAAAATAAAATAAAATACTAGACACCAACACCGTTACAAACAAATTATCTAACACAGTTAAAAATATTAAAATGCAGCACTAATTAAAGACATGAACAACAACTCAACCTACTATGCAAATTAATTTAAAACGAAAGAAATAAACAAACACCAATTCCTACTAGCAATTTATGTGACCAAGTGCATCTACCAAATGAAATTAAAAGTGAAAATGGCTTAAGAAAGCCCCTTGGGCCGTGAGCATCATTATCCACACCAACTTCCAAATTTGCTTTCTTCCTTCAACAAACAATTGAATAATGTTCCCTTGTCCCATGTCCCCAAGAAAATGCTTTCTTCTACTTGTCTACAATTGAAAACCGTGCTCATACTCTCACCAATAAGTCAACAACTATTTCTTCTCCTTACAACACAAAAAGTAACGTATACAATGCTCCAAAGACCAACAAAATGGAATTGCTTCTACCAAAGTGCCATGTAAGCAAGGTCAAAGGAAAGAAAAAAACCACAAAACATCCTCCTCAACAAGACAAGTCTTGGCAATTGTAAGGAAAGGATGACCAACAATTTAGGAAATATTCCTTCTATGAAAATGTGCTTCATTTTGTGCTTGTCCAAAAGAGGTAAAAATTAAATGCTTCATTTCTCTCTCCCTTCTCAACCTATTTTCGGTTTTCTTTCTTCTCAACCACCATCCAAAGCTTTTTTCTACTCTTAATACCGAGAATGAACCCCAAGAAACCAAAGTTCAAGTTGCAAATGGTCACAATAACAATATACCCAAATTTCTACTCATTTGACCTAACATCAACACTCACTTTTCTTCAAACTTTTGATAAAAGCAAAATGGAATCTCTAATTCCTTTGTCAAGACCGTCCAGCTCTCCCAATCAATTACAATATTCCATTTCATAAACTGCTTCCATCCACCAAATCAAAAGCACAACAAGAAAATAGCTCAAACCTCAAACACCCATGCACCAACGCAAGCTTTCTTCACTACAAAACTCAACAGAAACTTCATTTTCATCATCCAACCAAGAAAACAAAAAGGAAACCGAAAATATTGCAGCAAATGGGGAAGCAAAATGAAAAGATGAGTCTTCATTCAAACCAAATAACCACCATGAAAATTGCAAGAACAACCCTTCAAGCTCATGCTCTCAACTCTCAAGAAAAAGTGAAGGAAATGAGTATGGTTCTCACTTACACCAAGCAAAGATAAACAAGATTCAAGCAAGAGAAGAAGAAAAATGCATTATTGATTCATTGAAGCTCAAAAACCGTGCACACCAAAGCTCTCCATGAGAGTTCATACCAAAACCTAGAATATGAAGTGTAAAGTGTGCTTACAAAGTGAGTGGTCGGTCTCACACTCTAAATTGTCGTCCCACACCCTAAAAATGGTGGGGTCCACCTCTAAGAAACCCTAGGGTTTGGTGCCAAGTGTACCTCAAAGTTTGGGCCCATCATAAAATTTGCCAACATTGGCTCATTGCACAAAATCCTAATTAAAGTTCCTAAACAACTAAGTTACAATTTAATTAAAATTGAAATGACTAATTGTTGAGTCTCTTATGTGCACGCCACATCCTAATGCTCCACATGATGTTTCCCATTAATCAGCTCAGAAAATTCAAATTAGTGAAAATACGAATTTTTGACCAAATTAAGCAAAAATAGGTCAAACGGGGAAATAACGGACAATTAAACACAATTCCCTGATTTATTTAAGTGCAATAAACTAAATGCAGTCAAGAAAATATCAACTCATCAAATACTTAGAGCACCATCAGTTCTTTTTGTACCCACATAAGTGCTCTTTCTTCCAGCCACAGATTACTTATTTGGGGCACATCGTGGCTAATGAGGGTGCGTCTCCTGATCCTACGAAGATACAAGCAATGGTTCAATGGCCTACCCCTCAATGCATTAAGGGGTTACGTGGGTTTTTGGGACTCACTGGATTCTACCGGAAATTTGTCCATAACTACGCTGCCATTGCGCTGCCTGTTGACTCTTTGGCAAGTGTACCAAATCGTTCAAGTAATATAATCGGTAATGTCCGATATCGTTCTTCCCAAGAGACTCGAAAGGCCTTATCATTTGTGTGAATTGAGATCGTAAGACTTGTAGAGAAAAATTAATTGTTGTGGATACAAAAACACAAAATAAACATGCAATGCGTTTGATTCAGTTGACAAGAGAAAAAAGCTATGGATGAATGGAGTTGTTGGGGGTTGACCATTTCATCTTATCCGCTCCCTCTTATCTACTCCTCTTGTTTAATGTGCTTGATTATCTAATTGTTATGCAAACTTTCTTGGCCTACCCTTAACCCGATCCCTCGGCGAAAATAGCCTATTACTAATTCCCGGCTTGTTATCCCTAGCCTCCCCTAGCAACTAGCAACGCATTACCGAACAGAAGCAAAAACAATTGATCATCCTACCTTCCTATTCTTAGGTGGTATTTCATTAATCAAGGAATTTCTCTCCAGTTCATGACAGTACTGTACGTTCCTGTATCAATAGCTTTAAGCACAGATGAGAACCCAACGATTGATAATCAAAGCATGTGACAATCATATAAATAAACAAGAGTTTCAATAAAAGAGAGTTTCAAAAGATTACATTGTTTCCCCCAACAACAAAAGGGTTTAGTTCACCATAATGGAAGAATGGAAGAGCAAACCTTAGATAGGATGAAAAGGAGCCAAAGCATCCAAGAGATCTTCTCCAAGGAGTGAAAATTAGGTCTGGCTGCCCTCTTCTGTCAAAAGAATGAGAATGAAATCGTAACAGGGCTATTTATAGTTGAGGAGCGTCACAAAAAACAGGCCCAAGCCCAGCAGACAACCTCCCGGCGTCACACTTATGCCGCCCGACGCTTTGCCCATCATCGCGCCACCGCCCAACGCCAAGGGTCCACCGCCCGGCGGTTTGCCTCTAATCGCAAATCCGCCCAGCGTCCACGCCAAGTGCCTCCTCCTCGCATTGGACCGCCCAGCGGTGAATTTTGCCGTTGGGCGGTTCCTAGACTCTTCTTTTCTTCAGTTTTCTTCCTCTGTCTTGAGTCTAAGACCTTCATCTTCAATCCCAATCTTCACTTTCATCAAAATCGCTACAAAACATTGCAAAACAAGCATAATATCGCTAAAAACAACTTTTGACTCTCAATTGACTCATTTATTGGGTTTTACTTGATTCTAAGCTCATTCTAAGTCTTAAAGGGTGTAATTTGGTCTAAAATGATATATGAAAATAACTTTTTTTCAACCGTTATCACTGCCCCTCACGAATTTACTCAAGAAGGGGAATTTTCAATGGTCTTCATCAGCCTAGTCAACTTTTGAAGCTTTGAAGTCAGCCATGTCCAGACGGATGCTTCTATGTCCAAACGAAGCCGTTCTACTTCAGGACAATCATCCAATTGCTTTCTCTAGCAAGGTTTTTTGCCCTTGCTTGTCTAAGTCCTCTGCATATATCCGTGAGCTACACACCATCACAAGTGCTGTAAATAGCTGGTGTCAATATTTCTTGGGTCATTTCTTCATCATCCAAATAGATCAAAAGAGCTTGCGTGAGCTCTTAACTCAAGTGATTCAGACGCCTGAGCAGCAACATTACTTAGTAAAATTGTTGGGTTATGATTACGAGATCCAATACAAACCAGGAAAATGGAACGTTGTTGCTGATGCTTTATCTCGTTCTCAAGGAGAGACTCACGTTAATCTTTTTGCACTCACTATTCCCAAGTTTGTATTCTTGCTAAACTTAAAGGCTTCGTTGCTCACTGATCCATAATTCATATTGATGCATGATAAGTTTATTGTCGATCCCTCTTCCCATCAACTATTTCGGTTGCATGAGGGGGTGTTATTGTATAAAGGCAAGATTTGGCTTAGCAATAAATCTCAATTTGTGCCACTATTATTGCGCGAGTTTCATGAAACCCCGATGGGGGGCCATGCTGGCGTCAACAAAACTTTAAAGCGACTGAGTGCAAATTTCTATTGGGGGTCTATGGCTAAAGATGTGAAGACTTTTGTTTCTCAATGTGTCGTTTGTCAACAAACCAAATACAGCACTAAACCCCCAAGGGGACTTCTTCAGCCTTTGCCCATTCTGGCTGGAGTTTGGGAGGACATTTCTTTGGATTTCATCACCGGATTGCCTCCCTAAAAAGGTTGCACGGTTCTCTTAGTGGTGGTGGACCGTTTTTTTAAGGCTATACACATCGGTGCCTTAAAATCAAATTTCACTACCTACAAAGTTGCAGAAATCTTTGTCTCTATTGTTTGCAAGCATCACGACTTACCCCGTAGCATAGTGTCTGATCTTGACCCCATCTTTATCAGTCGATTTTGGTCATATTTATTCAAACTCAGTGGCACACTTCTTCGTATGAGCTCTTCATACCATCCACAAACGGATGGACAAACTGAAGTTATGAACCGCACCGTGGAACAATATCTTCGTGCCTTTGCTCACCACAAACCTAGTCTGTGGTTCAAATTTTTGCCATGGGCTGAGTACCATTATAATACTTCTACTCATTCTAGTTCAGGTTTGTCTCCCTTTGAAGTAATGTTAGGTAAGTTGTGACCATCAATTTCGCACTACATCGAAGGTTCTTCTTCTAATGATGGCTGTGACAATGTGCTCTCCTCCCGTGAAGAAATAATGTCTCTCTTAAAGCGTAATCTTTTTAAGGCGCAAAGACGTATGAAAAAGCAGGCCGATGCTAAGCGCCGTGACTTAAATTTGGAGGTTGGCTCATGGGTCTACGTAAAATTGTAGCCCTATAGGCAAATTTCAGTATGTGATAACAAATATAATAACCTTTCCAAGCATTTTGATGGCCCCTTCAAGGTACTGGAGAAAATTGGCCCGGTTGCGTATCGCATAGAGCTTCCTTCCCACTCAAAGATTCATGATGTGTTCCATTGCTCTATGCTGAAGCCACATGAGGGCCCGACTCTGTCTCTCATAGACCAGATTCCCCCTACTTCTGTTGATAATAATCCTCTCATTTCACCCTTGGAAATTTTAAACTTCAAAACAATGAATATGGGGGGCAACCCAACGCGCTATGCTTTGGTTCAATGGGAAGGGCTCTCGCCAGACGAGACTTCTTAGGAAAAATGGGATGAGCTTAAATCACTCTTTGACCTTGAGGACAAGGTCAATGTCAAAGGGGATGGTATTGATACAATGGGGAACATTAGGCCCAAAAGAATAACCCGAAAAACTGCAGGGTGGTCAAACTTTATCCATTCTTAGAATGATTCATTCTGTTAGAGTATTCTAGAAGGAGTTTGTTTTATTTCTGTTAGGCCTGAGTGCCACGTAGCTGAGGGAATCTTCTCCCTGTCTTTCCTTTAAATGTAATATTTTTCATTCAATGAAAAGGGAGGAAAAACACTATATTCTCTTCTTCCTAATTATACTTTCTGAGGAGGCAGCACTGACCTCGAATCCAGTGGCTATCCATATTCTTTTAACAAAAGCCTACGTTGAAAGCATGGCAATCATACTTCCCACACAAGCTCTTTTCCACTCTCATGCATTAGGCACCAAGTATTACTCCAATTATGCTATGGTCCCGTAGAGATGACAAAACAATCTGTGGGTATCCATGGGTAAAATTCGTGGCGAATAATTACTACCAGCGGATATTTATTATCTGTGGATAACAGGTAGCGAATATTTTAATACCTGCTTTTAAAAGTGTCGGGTGTAGATATTAAACTATCCGTCCCGCGGGTATCCGCTACCTGCAAAAAATAATAATAAAATATCAATTTTTATTTTTTTAAATTAAATTTAATTAAAAATGAAATTAATTTATATATTAGGTTAAATTAAATTACAATTAAATTTTAATTTACTTTATATTATATTATATTATGTAGATTATAATTTTATTTATAAAATGTATAAAATATAATTTTTTAATTTTTTGCGGGTAACCGTGAATACTTGCCGGTTTTAAAATATTCGCAGGTATTTTCTAAGCGGGTACTCGTACGGGTAGTAGGCAAAATGCATGTCATATTTTTTTGTTGCGGATCGGGTTGTGACCTGACCCGTTGTCATCCCTTGTCCCAAACCTTCATAATACATTCTAATTTTTATTTTTGCTTGAATTCGATAACCAAACAAGGATAAATTTATGAAGTTGTTTAGTGTGACATCCCAAATATATAACAAACACATATATAATATGGTAGTCCACAATTATAATATAGGAAAGCAATTAGAAGTAGAATGACAGATAAATTCTAGGATTACAGTCATCCAAAAGAACATCAGAATTTAAAACTTCTACATATTAAAGTCTTCCAAAATGACATAAGTTGAATTAAGGAAATCCTAAGAAGACTAAGTTACAGCAGCATCATCCTCCATCACTTGCTCCAAGGGCATTTCCTCAACATCTGCTCACATCCAAGTGGATGATCATTGCAAAAGAAAAGCATACACAAGCAACACACAAACACAAAAGCAAGGATGAGCTAGATAAATAAACAATGATCATACAATACAATCAATCAGTAGCATTATGTTATTTATTAAAGGTCAAAGACATACAATTCTAACCATGCATCAAGTACTCAACACGACTCATTCGGATTTGTATAACTGTCGAACTATTGGTATTCTTTACACTTGTATAGTTCAGCTGACACTCCCCAACACTATACAAGGTAAACCCTCGTACTAGTCTATAGCTAAACTATAAAACTATATACAAGGATCTCCCTCTACTCTCACCATTCACATTGTTCTTCTCTATTTGAGCATGAATAGTGCTTAGAGTGTAGGGATAGACTTACCATTTAAAAGCTCCATACATTTTTACAAGATAACACCAAACTCTCTACCATCACTTATGATCATCTCACCTTGAGATGTCTCAATCATGCTCAATTACATCATCTTAACTCACAATCATATTCTTACAAACCACACAAGTCTCATATGTAAACATACATGACACTCTGTCAAACAAACAACATCAATCAATCCAAAGAGAAAAAGAAAACGAGTAAAACCTATTTGTTCTAGTCGCATAGCGCACAAGGTCGCATAGCGAAACCAAGGCTTTCGCATAGTGCACACTCTAACTCTCGCCTTGCAAATTACTCTGGCAGAGGCTCCAGGCCAACACTAGTCGCAAAGCGCACTTGATTCGCTGTGCTAATCATCAAGCAGGGGGCGCCACTGTTCAGCCACTCACACAGCGCACCATTTTCGCATAGCGAGTGGCTCAAAACAGAGAACCCCTTTAGGGAGGACTCGCTATGCACTCCCACCCTCTCCTGCCAATTCCAGATAATTTCTCCAAATTCTAACACTCAATAGATCGCCACTCTTTTAGTGAGGAAACTAGCAAAGGGAGAATGTTGCACTATGTTACCGAAAGAGTGGATCAAAACTGCACTAAAACACAACACAAAAAAAATNTTAATCAGTTGAACGACAAGATAATCGATAAAAAACTAAAGAAAGTTTAAACGGTAAGCATAAGAAAAACCACNCACCTGGGATGAAGAGAGAAAAAGGAGAGGACGAAGACAATGACGTTATGACAAAATACAATGCAATGCCGGAAGAGATAAAAAGTAGAGGTGCGCAAGGGAGTAAAAGAAGTGGAGAACCAGAGAAAAAGGAGAAGAGATGAAGACGCGATCAGAAACTGAGTGGTTAGAAGGGTTGCGGTTTATTTAAAATGAAATTGGGCGTCGGTTGCGCCAGAAACCGACGTCTATAGACGTCAGTGTTTGATCAGGATCCGACGTCTATTCTTCTTAAAGAAGTTGAAAAGATTGACGCTTGATTTCCTGTCAAGGTAATTCACATCGGTGCCCCTCCTAGCCGACGTCTAAAACCCTCGAATTTGGTGAAAATAATCAATTACAGGAACATAGACGTCGATTACGTTCCGAACCGACCACTAAATTGAAGGATTTTTTTCTTCCCGCCTTCTAGATAGGCCTTAGACGTCGCCGTTTGACTACGTGATGTCTAAGCGCCTGGGAATTTGGTGAACAACATTAATTGTAGCCCCAGTCGACGTCGCTTGTTCAGGGGATCCGACGTCTATTCCTCGTCTGAAGCTGAACCGTTTGACGTTTGATTTCCTGTCAGAGACTGGAACTTCGGTGCCCTTTTCTAGACGACGTTGAATTGTCTGTCTTATCACATACCTCAGGCAATTTGACGTCGGTTTGAGGCAGGTGCGACGTCTATCATGTCATAGACGTCGCCTAACATCGAAACGGACGTTTAGTTTACCAATATATTTACGATAATGCCACCGTGCAATAATAGACGTCGATTTATCACGAAACCGACGTCTGATGGGTGAAGTTAAACAACATTTTTGCACTAGTGATATATGCATGATGCAACAGAAAGATACAGGTTTACCAGTTGTAGACATTCAAGGTGTTTGATATATTCCATTGTTAATTCATCCTTGAGAACAGTTCTATATGAGCTACATAACCTGCAAAAGAATTAAGTTTTGGTTGTTGGTACCCATTTATTTTTGGGTCTTTGATTGTTAGTTCTTGTCACATGTTCCTTTGGTATCCATACATATAATCCTTGAGGAACAACAACATTTCTATAATAACAATTTCTAACAGTGTGACCAACACAGTTGCAATAAAAACATGCATTTTGGCAGGTTTTCTTAATTCATTAAGCTTTCTAGCATTGGTTCTGTTAGATGAATTCAATACAGCATCTAAATTCTCACTAGCTTGAGCAAACTTAGCTAGCTTGCCAGTCAAGTAATTTATCTTTTCAATGTGTATAGGACAATTTTCACAAACTTGTTTAGCAGTAACAATTTTAATCTCAATATTTCTAGCACATGACAAAGCTTCATTTAATTCTTTTTCTAACTTTTCATTCTCAACAACAAGGTTATCAATTCTTTTTTCAAAATCTCTTCTTTCAGAGCATAGTCGATTTACCTTGTATTGCAGTCGCATGGCTTCAGCATGTAGCTCTTTGAATGCATCTTGAAGCAAATCATATTTGACTTCTACCAGTTCATTTGATATATCTGCATCACTATCATAATCATCCCATGTTACACTTGTCATATAGCATAAATTCGATTCCTTGTCTTAATCAGAATCTTCATCACTTGAGCTTTCAGAATTTGAGTTTTCCCAAGCAATGTAAGTCGACTAAAATTTCTTACCACAAGGTCATCAATTCTTTGTCGTCCATCTTTGTTTCTGTGATGTTCTTGCTTGCAGCTTTCAGAGCTATGGACTTCTTTTCTTCAATCTCCTCTTCATCCTTCAGTCTACCAAGTTCTAACTCATGTTCCCGTAACTTGCCAAACAAGCTAGCCATATTCATCGTTGTAAAATCTTTGGATTCAGAGATTGCAGTGACTTTTGGTTGCTAGTTCCTGTTCAGACTTTTCAGAATCTTTATGTTGATCTCTTCTTTGTCAAAGACTTTGCCAAGAGCCATAAGGTGATTTACAATATGAGTGAACCATTTCTGGACATCATAGATACTTTCACCAGCTTTCATTCTGAACAAATCATATTCTTGTATCAACAAATTCTTCCTGGCTCTCTTGACTTCATCTGTGCCTTCATGTCTTGTTACCTCTAGAACATCCCACATTTCCTTTGCAGACTTGCCTTGGGATATCCTGAAAAATTCATCAATAGTTAGTGCAAAGGCAATAATATTCCTAGCTTTAACATCATACTGAGCTTTTTCATTTTCAGAAGCGGTCCACTTAGTAAAAGGTTTCACAACAGTTTTACTATCAACAGTTTTTGTAGGCACAAATGGACAATTTAAAGTAGCATCCAAGATTCCTTTATCTTGCGATTCAAGAAAGATCTGCATGCGAATTTTCCAAAAAGGATAATTTTCACCAGCAAAGAGAGGTGGTCTGTTTGTTGAAGCACCTTCACCAAAAGTTTGAAAATTTGAAGCCATCGCCAGGTTTTACAGTCGAATAGAACAAAAACAGAGTCGACTGAATTTTCAAATATCTTATGAAAACCAGCTCTGGTTCCAATTGTTAAGAAACAGGTTGGTTGTTTTTTACACCAAGAGGAGCCGGGGGGGGGTGAATTTGTGTTAATTCAAATTTAAAATCTTTTCGCAATCTTGATATTTAAAATTCAAAGCTTTTGATCTTTCCTTGAAATGCAAGTTATTGAAAATTTAATGCAGTGAAAAAACGTAGTTGACTTCCTAACAGATATAGTCGACTGGAAAATAAAGAGTGTAGGGACGAGAAAATTCAAACACTGTGTTTATACTGGTTCGGCCAACAATGCCTACATCCAGTGTCCTTCCAACCCAGGAAGCAAATGCACTATAATGATTGCGGTTTTTACAACAAGGAAGTATAGAAGCACCACGCAAAAATATAAATCTCCTCTCTAACCCAAAACCAAATATAGTTGCACACACAAAACCAGAATTGCAGCAAGAATCCCCTCTTATGCAATCTGCACCCACGTCGAACAATCCTCAACATGTCACCAGCATTCTTCACAGGATGTCAAGCCTCTCACAGGAGACTTCACAGGTTGCCAAGCCTTCAGTCAAAAACAACAGTCTTCACAAGATGCCAAGCCTATCAAGATCAAACCAGAAGCACCTTCTCTGTGTAGATATTGATCAAACAATAAGAGCAATGACTTCTCCTTCTGAATCTCTCTCAAGCAAGATCACCACCGTCTTCTTGGAGAATTCTTGGAGCTTTTAACGAATTCAATCTGAAATAGGAAAATGAAAATGTTAGATCACAAAAGTCACAGAATAATTAACGTTCTGTCTATTCATAGCTTTCTATTTCATCAAATTGATTCTCAGTCGAATAGTCTACTAATACAGTCGACTGTATTAAAACAGTTATAACAGACAGTCAACATAAAGGCTCCTCAGTCAACAAAATCAAGACTCATTTATTACAGTTGACCAGGTCACACACTGATGAGTCGATATTTTATTGATTTCACTTAGTTTATTGTGCTAGGATTAATCAGGGAATGGTGCTTAATTGTCCGGTATTTTCCCATTTTTCCTAATAGTGCTTAATTTAACCGGAAATTCTAATTTTAATTAATTTGAATATTTCGAGCTAATTATTTGCATTATTAATTGCAGGGAAAATTTGGAAATACAATTTGGGACATTTAAAAGATAAATGAGCTTAAATGAGAAAGTGGGTGTGAATGTCATTTTTGGGGGTGCACACGGAGATGGCCTGTAATGAATTGGGCTTTTTGGAGAATGAAAAACTGATTTTTTTTAGAAGTGTTTGATGGCAACCTCCTTAAGCTAGGTTGGGCCAAAGCTTTAAAGTATGCAATGGAGGGGTGTTTCGTTGGATGAATGGTCCGAAAATGTGGTGGTAAATGGTCCAATAATGATGAGTTACGATATGGATGGGGTAGAAGCTCAAAGCCTCTAGGAGATATGGTGGTGGTGGTGTAGTGTTTGGTGGCTCCAAGAGTGGTTAGGCCAACTCAAGGAGGAAGGTGACTAGAGGGGCCTCATGGGTTGTTCTAGCCTTGATCTAAGATGAGTAATATGGCCAAAAATGGGCAGCATAACATTACTCAAAATAAAAGATGAACTACAAGGGTGGAGACACCTCTATTTATAGGCCAAGGGTGTCTCCTTCTAACCCTAAAAGTATGATCTCCCACCTTTGCTCTCATTGGCCAAAAATGAGGCCTTCTGACCTCTAATGATGGGAGGACATGTGGCCACTCACAAAACACAATCCTCTCCATTCCTAGAGTGCCATGTGGCCACTACTAAAAGCAAAAACTCTCCACTCCTAAGGTGCCATGTGGCTACCTTTTAAAAAGTAAATTATCTCCAATGGAAACATGACACATGGCACACACTTTCCACTTGCTTTAGATGTCCAACTTTAAGGAAAATCCTATACTACTTAGGCCTTAATACAAGCCTTAAACAAAACCTACACTACATGGCCTAATACAATGGCCTAAATTCCTACACTACTCTTCAAGCCTTGCTTCAAAATGGCTCCAAAGGTGGTCCACAAGGTAGAGTTGACACCATCTTCAAGGATGACTTTAACTCTCTTGAAAGTGCTTGACCTTGGCTATGGGATTTTCCATCAGTGTTGCTGCCACACGGTCCACAAATGATAATGGCTTTTTGCTGCAGCAGCATATGTCATAACTTGGTGATTAAATCCTAAATTTCATTTGTCTTTCACATCCTTGGCTGCAGTGGAAAGAATAGATGCAAGCTTCCTCCACGGTCCATAAAGCATGCATGATTCATCTTTTGTATGTGATGACTTGGGCTCAAGCCCAATAAATAAAGTCCACTAGACCAAACCAAGAAGAAGGACAAAGAGGTCATTTACACAAGAAGGGGGGGGGGTGAGCTTAGCATGGAAAGGGGCTGCAACATGGAATGCTCTTTACTAGCACATGGCTAACGAGCTTCTTCTAGAAATCATTCACGTTTTCCTTGCTTTTACACGTGGCATGAGATCCACTTATCAAGGCAATGTAAATCATACTACAAGCTGAATGGATCATCTATAAATCCATGGCAGCATCACTCTGTAACACACTTTGGATGATATATGAAATTTTCTAATTGCTGATGCATTCTCCAGCTTAGGAAACTCTTCCAAAGTCATTCCTCAGATCTTTTCTCATCATCACCTTGTGATGAGTGGTTATTTCTTGAACTATATTTAGTTTATTGCACTTAAATAAACCAGGGAATTATGTTTAATTGTTTGTTATTTCCCCGTTTTCCGAATTCTGCTTAATTTGGTCGGAAGTTTGTAATTGTGCTAATTTGGGTTTTTTGAGCTGACTAAGTGTATTTTGGTTGTAGGGAAATTTTGGGAAACATCAATTGGAGCATTAGGGATGGTGGCATAATTATTCAAGACTCAACATTTTGCCATTTTCATTTTTATAAAGTTGTATTTTCGTTTTTTTTAGAAACCTTAATTAGATTAAGTGCATTTGGGCCCTTTTGTGGCAACTTTTGTAGAAGCCCAATGTGTGGGACACTTTGCACCAAAACCCTAGGTTTTTAGGAGGTGGACCCCACCTATTTTGTGAGTTGGACGGTATTTTCCTAGGGCATTGCCGAGACACATTACAACTGATGGAAGATCCTTGCAATTCAGTCACGAACACTTCCAGAACCAGAGAAAGGGCAGCGGAATGATGAAGAAGATGAAGTGTGAATTGCACTGAAGGTGTTTGTGAAAATGTCTGGTGATGTTGGATGAATGTGTTTGGTAGAATTATAGCTCAGGCAGCCTTCCAAAGGGGAAATGAGCTATAGGAGGTGCTAGATAACAGAGCACAAGTTCGAACTTGAGAGCAATGGCTGAAGTTCAGCAGCATTTCATTACTTAAACTCAAGTTGCTTTTACAAGAGGTGAAACTTCTCTTTTATAGATGGAGAAAGCTTGCAAAGTCGTGCAATGGAAGCTATCCTAAATGCATATTGAACACGTGATGGAAACTAAAGGACGCTTGCGGAGGAAGCTATCCAGCTGGCCATGAGTTCCATATGAGCAATCTGAAGCACGTGTTGCAATGATGGAAGATGTTATCTCGTTGCCGCTGAGCGGTAATGCTCATGCCGCTGAGCGCTGGCCGAGGGGTTTCCACCTTTGTCTCCTTTGCTTCCCTTTGCTTGATCACTTCTTTTGGTACTTGGCAGCCTTTATTAATGACCTACAAAAGCAATGTAAAGAGAATCATGCTAAGACTTAGATAAGGAAATAGTTTTGGAAATCTATATTCTACTTCCCTTTCTTTAGTCTTAGTTGTAGTTGATACTTCTTTAGATGGGAAGTCCCTAAAGGGGTTGCCATCATTCCCTCCCTCTTTAAAAACGATTTGTCCTCAAATCGGGAAGAAATAAAGAAGCACAACTTCGGCTTTTGTTGTCCGCCTGGATCAAAGATATATCTACAAAAAATAGCAAAAATGAGTATGATGAATAAGAGATATGCAAAGAGAAGAATATGAAAAGAAGGCCTTGTGAAAAAAAAATGTGATTAGAAGAAGTCTTGGCCTTTTTGTTTTCACTTTGTTTGGAACATTCCCCATGATGAAATGAAGAATCAAAGTGATGTTTTTGAAAAGAAGAAAAGTCAAGGTATTTACCTACTAAGGAAGGAGTTAATATCATGCATACCTTTGTCTCCTTCTTCTTTTCTTGATAAGGTTGCTTTTCCAACAGACTTTCTTGTTTTCTTTCTTTTTCAATTTTTTCTTTGATTTTTATCTCATCCTCTTTTACTTGTTCAGGTGTAAGAGGAATCAATGTTATTTTATT
>NC_028355.1:11797200-11801788 GCF_000741045.1 Vigna radiata var. radiata
AAAAGCAAAGAGCAATTTACTACAAAGGTTCCGTGATAGAAAGCCAAATAGTACAATGAAATAGAGAACTATGTAAACAAAGCCAAGTGTGGCTACAAAAGGAAAATAAAAGCTGAAATGTAACTTTTAAGTGGTGTTTTGCTACTGAAAAGGTGGCTGGACAGCCCACTTAAAGTCCTCTTGAAGTCCACTTGAAGCCAAGTTAGCAAGACCTCCACTCCTTAATATGCTACCCCTTTGATAAGGTCCAGCTGTGTGCTAAAATTCCACCAAAATGATATGATAATCCAGCAGAAAAATCACAAAACCGTGAGTGAAACAGAAATGTGCTGCACCAGAATTTTCAGTAGAGAAAAAAAAATAGGACAGCAGTATTGGAATGTCAATAAAAGGAATTTCTAAGCACTTTGGGGCTGGAAGAAAGGCTAGCACACAAAAGGAACCAAGGAGAAGGTCTAGAACAGATTAAAAATGCAATAAAAGACTCAAACATTGATTGAATTCTGTGTAATGCAAACTGTTTGATGAAATTTTAAAACTGTTTGATGAAATGCCACAATGAATTGCAGTTTTGGTATTTTTTTCTGATTTTTGAACTTGTAAACTGGATTGCAGGGGTAGATATGCTTTTTATGATGGATTTATGCGTGTTTAAGCCTTGGAAGTTAACTAAAACAAGATCCCCCAGCTTTTGCCAATCCAAAATACAAAATAAATGTGCTGAAAACCCAAACAGCAAGCAAACTGAAACTGCAGCAGGAAAATGAGTGGAAAATGGTGGTTTTAGTGGTAAAATTGAGTGGCAGTGATTTAAATGAGAAAAGGATACCTCCAGCAAATTTTAATCATCATATTCAACTTGTAAAAGCTATGAAACAACCAAGAAAAGAAGTAATGCAGAATTTGACTTGTGCACTTGCCAAAAATGAGCAAAATTTGGTGATTTAGAAGGTATATATCAGTTTGGCTCAAAATTGACCATATGAACAGTAACAAACAAATTTCAATTCACCAAAAATGACTCTCTAAGCCATGAAACAGATCCAAAACAGTCAAGATCTCAAAATGAGTGGTTCACTTGAATATGTCAAGCAAAAATGGTGGTTGAAGAGGTGAAATGATACCTTGGCTGTGTAAAGAGTAATTGGACAGTTCAAACAAGTTTTAAATGTTCAATTAAACATGTTCACACAGCTAATATGCACAGAAGCAATCAAAAACTCCAAATCACATAATGAGTTGCTGATTATGCAGCAAATTCACGTAAAAGGTGCACCAAAACAAGGCTGGAATGGTGATTTGGTGTAATTGTGCAATTTTGACCAAAAGAACAGAAGAAGCAGGTTTCAAATCACCAAATATATGTGCACAAACAGTCCAGAAGCATAGAGACACACAGATTCCACAATTGACAATAGCAGATGCTTAAAAATGCTCAAAATTAAGGCAAACTGCAGCAGAATTTGAAAATTGAAAGAAATCAATGTTGGCTGGATCAAATAAACTATAAGAAAGTCCTATTTACTAGATCTAACTGCAGAAGATGAGCTAGAGGATTTCAAGTTCCTAAGACACAATCAAGGACAACAATCACGGTGAAAAAGATTGATCAAACAGTGACAACACCTTATTTCATGATTTAACGCAACTCATATATGCTTTTTGTATTTGATTGATTAAAACAAGTTGCCACCACTTGAGACATGTGTAATATCACCAAACAAACTTGTCTTAAGGTTTTGAAACAATAAATCTGCACAGAAACATATTATAGGAAATAAACCAGAATTTAAAAGTTTATGCAGAATTGTGAAAACAGAAACAAGTTTTGGCATGTTTGAGCACATATCACCAAGGCTAGAAATTGTCTCATTGCCTTCTAGGTTGATATCTGGCTACACAAGCACTGGAAACTCATTTGAAAACAAAAAACATTGCTGGAACAGAATCAAACACTTGAGGACAGAATTGAAAACTGCACATAGGCACATGACTTGACAAAACTGGAAAAAATCAGAGTGAAGTTGGAATTGAATTCAAACAAAAGATTTCCACCGTTTAAAATGATCAACAAGTACTAAGGAAAAGTGAAACACGATTACAACAATGACAGATGCGAATTAAAACGAAACAGAATTAAAAAAAAAAACATTACAATCAGCGTGACAGTGGAACAACACATGATGGAAAACAGAGGAAATGGAAACGAAACACTTAGCTCTTGAAGCGTGACTGGAACGGCTGGCTCTTGATGCAAAATGATGGAAGCATCCTTGCAATTCAGTCATGAACACTTCCAGAACCAGAGAAAGGGCAGTGGAATGATGAAGAAGATGAAGTGTGAATTGCACTGAAGCTGTTTGTGAAAATGTCTGGTGATGTTGGATGAATGTGTTTGGTAGAATTATAGCTCAGGAAGCCTTCCAAAGGGGAAAGGAGCTATAGGAGGTGCTGGATAACAAAGCACAAGTTCGAACTTGAGAGCAATGGCTGAAGTTCACAATTATGAATTTCACAAAATTATGAATTTCAAGAATTTCACAATTTGTAAGCCCAGTTTCTACACTGGCACCTAAGCTTAGTTTCTACACTAGCCCCTAAGCCCAGTTTCACTTGGCCCCTAAGCCCAGTTTTTGCACTAGCCCATAAGCCAAGTTTCACACTGGCCCCCAAAGCCCAGCTCGTCTAGCCCCAAGCCCAATTTTACCTGGCCCCCTAAGCCCAGTTTCACCTGGACCATAAGCCCAATTTTTACATTGGCCCCTAAGCCCTGTTTTTACACTGGCCCATAAGCCCAGTTTCCACATTGGCCTTTAAGCCCAGCTCGCCTGGCCCCAAAAGCCCAGTTTATACACTGGCCCCAAAGCCCAGCTCCACCACTGGCTCACAAGCCCATTTCTACACTGGCCCACCAAGCCCAGTTTCACACTGGTCCCCAAAGCCCAATTTCCATATTGGCCCAGAAGCCTAGTTTCCACACTGCCCCCCAAGCCCAGCTCGCCTGGCCCCAAGCCCAGCTCGCCTGGCACCCTAAGCTCAAGTTTTCCGTTTTGTTTCGGCCCTCTGCTTCGCAATGGTCAAATTTAAGTTTTTCTTCTGCGATTTTGGTCCTCTACAAGGCAATGGTCAAATCCAAGTTCTAATTTTCTTATCGGTCCTCTGCTTCGAAATGGTCAAATTTAAGTTTTTCTTCTGCGATTTTGGCCCTCTGCAAGGAAATGGTCAAATCCAGGTTTTAATTTTGTTATCGGCCCTCTCCTTCGCAATGGTCAAATTTAAGTTTTCTTCTGTTATTTTGGCCCTCTGCAAGGCAATGGTCAAATCCAGGTTTTAGTTTTGTTATCGGTCCTCTACTTCGCAGTGGTCAAATTTAAGTTTTTCAGTTTTCATCCTTTTATTTCTTTTTGAAACCCGGACAAAATTAGTGTTTCTATCTTTACTTAGCTTTTACTCAGATAATACAAAAATATCANATTTTCATATTATCTAGTAATATCTAAGTAAAGAGGGGCAGCTGTCAATACTCAATTTCGTCTGGGTGACTGAATAATGAGACTTGGTTTTTATTGTTGTTCTTCATTTTATTACAAAAAAAAAAAGAAACGAAGAAAGAATAAAAACAAGCAAAAAATTTTAAAAAGAAAACAAAGGAAAAAGAAAAGAAAAAAAGAACATGAAAAACGAAAAAAATAAGAGAAATAAAAAAAAGGAAGAAGAGGAAAAAAAAGAAAAAAAAAGAGAAAAAGAATAAAAGAGAAAAAAGAAAAAAAAAAAAAAAACAAAAGAAGAAAAAAGGAAAAAGAAAAGCAAAAGGAAAAAAGGAAGGAAGGAAAAAAGAAAAAAAGGGGGTGCACGTGAATAAAATGAAAAGAAAAGAATGGTGATTAAATGGGATAGGTGCTCCACGTGATTTTCTTGGAAAAATGGTGCAGTAGGCCGATAAGCAATTAATGTTAATGCAGGAAAGATCACTTTAGAATATTTTTGAAATTTTGTTTTATTTGGTAATAATTCAAATCAACATTATGACAATCATTGAAAGGAATAATTAAAAATAATATATTTATTGTTGTATTCAATTTCTTCCTAAAGAGAAAAATATGATTTTTAATTTGATTCAATCAAGACCATTGATTTCCCTATTTTGCTAATTGACAATTAATTCGCCATTAAGGCAAGATCACAATTACATTACAAATGTGTGTATATAAATATGCACCTTGCAAACAAGAAAAGGGGAGAGAATTGAACTTCGGGAAGAGAGCATAAGGGAACAGAAAAAAAAAAAGAGAAAGAGAAAATTCAATTTCAAGAAGAGCACGTAAGGGAACAGAAAGAAAAGAGCTTCGGGTTGCATGTACCCTGGTTTTCTCTACACCTATACTTTTGTCTTATTTCATGATTTTTTTTTTTATTATTTGATTATCAGGTTTTTATTGCATGTAACCCCCTGTAATTTTATATCCTTACATTCCTTGATTTTGTAATTCTGTTTATAAGTTTGTTTCATTATTGCACTTCAATATTTATTACACATGCTTTCAATACTATAAAATAAAGAATAAAAAAAAGAAAGATTACAAAATAA
>NC_028355.1:11802058-11803947 GCF_000741045.1 Vigna radiata var. radiata
CTCTGCCTTGTGCTAAAAACCTTTTTCGTCTTCTTCTTTCAAAAGGTCAACAAAAATTTATTTTAAAAGGTTTAAGCACACGTGCGACCATTCTGTCTGCCTTGTGCTAAAAACCTTCTTCTTCTCCTTTCAAAAAAATTAACCAAAAAATATTTTAAAAGGTTTAAGCACACGTGCGACCATTCTGTATGCCTTGTGCTAAAAACCTTTTTCTTCTTCTTCTTTCAAAAAAAAAATCAAAAAAAATTTATTTTAAAAGGTTTAAGCGACCATTCTGTCTGCCTTGTGTTGAAAACCTTTTCTCTTTCTTATATATAAAATACCAAAAAATATAAAAATCTTCAAAAACTAAAAACATCTCCCAACGAATAATCTTTCAGCTAGAACTACGTAACCCTGATTTCTCATTTTGAGAATAGGTAGGAGCAAGGTCAATCCTTGTCGGGCACAAAAAAATAAAAAATATTTTTTGTTTCTTTAGAATTTTATTTCAAGGGATAATTAAACATTTTGAAAACCCACATCAAGTTTGCGCATTTAATTAAAGGTACTGCCTTAGGGCAGGCATTGTAGGGTGCTAATACCTTCCCTAGGCATAATCGACTCCCGAAACCAGAATCCGGTTTTCATAGACTAATCCTTATCCTTTTTATGGTTTTTCCGTAGTTTTCCAAAATAAACTATGGTGGCGACTCCAACTCTTTTTCTAAACTTGTTTTCTTTTTGGATCGTCGTCTCGTCGCGATTCCGGTTGCGACAGTTGTCAACACCCAATTTCGTCCGAGTAACTAAATAATGAGACTTGGTTTTTATTATTGTCCTAGTAACACTGGCCCATAAGCCCAGTTTCGCCTGGCCCCTTAAGCCCAGTTTTCACACTAGCCCCCCTCAGCCCAATTTCGCGTTGGCCCCTAAGCCTAGTTTCGCGCTGGCCCCTAAGCCTAGTTTCACCTGGCGCATAAGCCCAGTTGCCACACTGGCCCCTAAGCCCAGTTTCACGCTGGCCCCAAAGCCTAGTTTCTACACTGGCCCCTAAGCCTAGTTTCGCCTAGGCCCCTAAGCCCCGCTCGCCTGGCCCATAAGCCCAGTTTCACCTGGCCCACAAAAGCCCAGTTTTGTCTAGCACCCAATGCCCTGTTCGCCTGACACCTTAAGCTCAAGTTTTTCTTTTTGTTATAGGCCCTCTGCTTCGCAATGGTCAAATTTAAGTGTTTCTTCTGCGATTTTGACCCTCTACAAGGCAATGGTCAAATCCAGGTTTTAATTTTGTTATCGGCCCTCTACTTCGCAATGGTCAAATTTAAGTTTTTCTTCTGCGATTTTGGCCCTCTACAAGGCAATGGTCAAATCCAGGTTTTAATTTTGTTATCGGCCCTCTGCTTCGCAATGGTCAAATTTAAGTTTTTCTTCTACGATTTTGGCCCTCTGCAAGGCAATGGTCAAATCCAAGTTTTAATTTTGTTATCGACCCTCTGCTTCGCAATGGTCAAATTTATGTTTTTCTTCTGAGATTTCAGCCCTCTGCAAGGCAATGGTCAAATCCAGGTTTTCATTTTGTTATCGGCATTGTGCTTCGCAATGGTCAAATTTATGTTTTTCTTCTGCGGTTTTGGCCCTCTGCAAGGCAATGGTCAAATCCAGGTTTTAGCTTTCTTATCGGCCCTCTGCTTTGCAATGGTCAAATTTAAGTTTTTCAATTTTCATCCTTTTATTTCTTTTTGAAACCCGGACAAAATTAGTGTTTCTATCTTTACTTAGCTTTTACTCAGATAATACAAAAATATCAAATTTTCATATTATCTAGTAATATCTAAGTAAAGAGGGGCAGCTGTCAACACCCAATTTCGTCCGAGTAACTAAATAATGAGACTTGGTTTTTATTGTTGTCC
>NC_028355.1:11805297-11809140 GCF_000741045.1 Vigna radiata var. radiata
GTGCTAAAAACCTTTTTCTTCTTCTTCTTTCAAAAGGTCAACAAAAATTTATTTTAAAAGGTTTAAGCACACGTGCGACCATTCTGTCTGCCTTATGCTAAAAACCTTCTTCTTCTCCTTTCAAAAAAATTAACGAAAAAATATTTTAAAAGGTTTAAGCACACGTGCAACCATTTTGTTTGCCTTGTGCTAAAAACCTTTTTCTTCTTCTTCTTTCAAAAAAAAATCAACAAAAATTTATTTTAAAAGGTTTAAGCGCACGTGCGACCATTCTGTCTGCCTTGTGCTAAAATCCTTTTCTCTTTCTTATATATAAAATACCAAAAAATATAAAAATCTTCAAAAACTAAAAACATCTCCCAACGAACAATATTTCACCTAGAACTACGTAACCGTGATTTCTCATTTTAAGAATACGTAGGAGCAAGGTCAATCCTTGTCGGGCACAAAAAAATAAAAAACTATTTTTGTTTCTTTAGAATTTTATTTTTTGATAACCCTTGTTTCAAAAAATATAACCAACAAACATTCATTTGGGCCTTCATATCCTTTTTTTCAAATACCTTTTAGCCCATAGCCACGTTACAAGCCTAATAAAGCCCATACAGATTGGATAATGTTTGCTCAATTTTTCATAAAGCTTAATTTTGCGATAAGGCGAAATGACTTTCAATGTGTCGTAAAACAAAAAAGTTGAAAATGAATGACAAAAAAGAGAACAAGAAAATGTCTCGGGCAGAGGGGATCTCCTTGCCAACTAGCCAGAAGCATATAAAATAAAATCAAACCAATTGGGGTCGTCCTTTTAGCCGATCTTTTTCATGACCACTACCTCTACCAAACGGAACCCTTTGCCAAGGAAAAAACTAGGGCAGCTTTGTGAATCTCAAATTTTTCATCAACCCATGACCCAAGACTTGGGCAGCTTTGTGAGTCTCATACAAATTTTTCATCAATCCATAATCCCATGACCAGGGCAACTTTGCAAGTCTCACTTATTTTTGTTTTGCCCTAATTTTCATGGATCCAAACCCTAGTGAAGTCGCCAGCTGTCACAACCGAAATTGCGAAGGGACGACGATCCAAAAAGAAAACAAGTTTAGAAAAAGAGTTGGAGTCACCACCATAGTTTATTTTGGAAAACTACGAAAAAACCATAAAAAGGATAAGGCTTAGTCTATGAAAATCGGATTTTGGTTTCGGGAGTCGGTTACGCATAGGGAAGGTATTAGCACCCTACAACGCCTGCCCTAAGGCAGTACCTTTAATTAAATGCACAAACTTGATGTGGTTTTTCAAAATGTTTAATTATCTCTTGAAATAAAATTCTAAAGAAACAAAAAATATTTTTTATTTTTTTGTGCCCGATAAGGATTGACCTTGCTCCTACGTATTCTGAAAATGAGAAATCAGGGTTACGTAGTTCTAGCTGAAAGATTGTTCGTTGGGAGATGTTTTTAGTTTTTGAAGATTTTTATATTTTTTGGTATTTTATATATAAGAAAGAGAAAAGGTTTTCAGCACAAGACAGACAGAATGGTCGCACGTGCGCTTAAACCTTTTAAAATAAATTTTTGTTGATTTTTTTTTTTTTGAAAGAAGAAGAAGAAAAAGGTTTTCAGCACAAGGCATACAGAATGGTCGCACGTGTGCTTAAACCTTTTTCAAATATTTTTTGGTTAATTTTTTTGAAAGGAGAAGAAGAAGGTTTTTAGCACAAGGCAGACAGAATGGTCGCGCGTGTGCTTAAACCTTTTATAATAAATTTTTGTTAATTTTTTGAAAGAAGAAGACGAAAAAAGTTTTTAGCACAAGGCAGACAGAGTGGTCGCACGTGTGCTTAAACCTTTTAAAATATATTTTTTTTAATACTTATATATTTTTATTTTTTACTTTTTCATNTTTGTAGTTTTTATAGTATGAAAATAGTACTTACGTGAATGTTTAAAACAAAACATAAAATAATAAATGCATATAGCATACAAATAATGATATTATTTACGTAAATATTTTTTAAGTAAAGATATGAAGATAGAAAATAAATTACAGCTAAAAAATGTATTAAGAATTAAAGGACAAAAAAATACTAGAAACTATTTTTTTTTTATATTTTTAAGATTTATTTTTTTCATTTAAGAAATATTTAAANAATAATAAAACAAGAACAAACTAGAAATCATATTTAATTGTTAAAAAGAAAGATGTTGTAAGAATCTCTAAAACCATTTTTTTATTTTGTAATTTTTCTTTTTTTTATTCTATTTTATAGTATTAAAAGCATGTGTAATAAATATTGAAGTGCAGTAATGAAACAAACTTATAAACAAAATTACAAAATCAAGGAATGTAAGTGTGAGAACCCAAAAATATCTATATATATATTTTTAGAACATAAATAGAACTTTAGAACAATTCCTAACTCAGTTTTTGAGAAAAAAACACTTTCTCTCTCTAATGGCCAAAATCCTCTTCTTTGTGCTCTGTCTTCTCTCTTAAATCCTCCTTCACTAAATCATCTTCTCAACAATCAGGAAGCGTGTAAGGATTCCTAGCGTTGAGAGCTCGAAATCCCACCTATCAATTTAGCATTTTCCTCTGGTAAGTGTTTTTCCCTTTTTCAGTTCATTTTAGGGTTTTGATCATGCAATAAATCTGATTGCATGTAACCCATTGTGCATCCTTTCAATTTTAATTTCCATTAGGTTCTAAGAAATTGTCTTCCATCACCAAATGATGATTTTTAGGTATTTTTAAGTTTCTCTCGGTGCAAGGGGGGCTAGTTGAATCATCTTGTAAGCTTGGTCGTGCGTGTAAAGGTAAGGGAAGCTTTGGTTTTCTTTCTTTTCTATTTTGGGAATTTGGGTTGTATGAATTTGGGGCTTTTGTTTGGGATTGTGAAATTGGTAATTTTGCTTGTTGAACCAAATGTTCATGTATTCAAACTGTGAAATTGTAAATTGATGCTTGTGAATTGGTATGAATCATGTGCGATACTATGAACTGAATGTGGATGTGTTGAGTTGCTTGGTTTGGGCATGTTGGAAGTGGTTGAGGTGGAAAATTTTGTTATATTGTTGATGAAGGTTGAAAAACAGTGATTTTCATATGTCAATTTGGACCAAATTACACCCTTTACTACTCGAAACGAGCTTAGAATCAAGCAAAACTCAAATAAATGAGTCTGGAGAGAGTCAAAAGTTGTTTTTAGCGATTTTATGCTTGTTTTGCATTGTTTTGAAGCTAATTTGAGAAAAACAGAGAATGAAGTTGAAGATACAGGTCGTTGACTCAAGAAAAGAGCAGAAAAATGAAGATTTGAAGAATCGAAGTACCGCCCAGCGGCACACTTAAACCGTCAGGCGGCCCAGGACGAGGAGTAGGCAGCATTTCGCGCTGAGAGAAACCGCCGGGCACTGGCGATTGCCGTCGGGCGGTTTCATGGGAAACCGCTAGGCGGTGGCGGCAGGTTGTGGCAAACTGCCGGGAGGTACACTCAAACAACCCAGCGGTAGCACGCTGGACTTGGGCCTGACTTTGACGCGCTCCTTACCTATAAATACCCCTACTACGAATTCAGAGTCATTCTTTTGACAGGGGAAGACGACCAGACTTAATTTTGCTCTCTAGAGAGGATCTCTTGGATGCTTAGGCTCCTTTTCATCTTTTCTAGGGTTTGCTCTTTCATTCTTCTTCCATTTTTCATTTAGTTTAACCATGTCTATGGTAAACTAAACCCTATTGTTGTTGGGGAATTCAATGTAATCTTTTGATACTCTGTCTTATTGAAACTATTGATTATTTATATGGTCTACATATGTTTTGATTGATTATTGTTGGGTTATC
>NC_028355.1:11810085-11814945 GCF_000741045.1 Vigna radiata var. radiata
TGAGGTAGAACTGGTTGTTAGCCTTTTAGTGTGTTTTGCATGATTTTTAGTTCATTTTCAAGGGTTTCATTAGTGAGATTCTGAATTAAGTGGTATGGAATAAATGTGATGTCTTGGATAAGGTTGTTAAGTCTATTAAAACTTGTTGAAGTTGTTAGTTGCAGAAAATTTGGGTTAAAAAGTATAGAATTGGGTTTAATTAAGTTTTAGTGGTTTAAAGTAATTAAATTGGATTGAGGTAGCAAATATGAGTTAGGAGAGTGTTTTTCCATGTATCTTGGTGCATAGGAGATCTTAAGAGTCAATAAAATGTAGGAGGATAGTGTCCAAGTTGAGATTTAAAGTGTATCTATGAGAGGTTAGTTTCTGTTATGCACAATTCCACAACCCATGGAAAAATCCACAATCTGCTTGTGGACTTCTCTGTTTCAATTCCGCAATTCCTGATGCAAACCCACAGGTTGTGGTAAAAACTACAACTCACTTGTGAAACTCTCTGTTTTGCCTTCTGTTTTCTCGAGCTAAATCCACAGGGTGTGGAAACATTCACAACCCAGTTGTGGAACACCCTATTTTGATTCCTTTCTTCTTTCTCTTTGTTTGGTTGATGATATATGGGTTTGGTATGAGCTAATATAGCATGAATACACTTAGGTGACTATAAAATTTTATGTTTGATGAAACAAGAGGGGATTATGAATTGATTAAATGTTGTGAAATATAGTTTGAAAGCATGTATGTACAAAGTATGATTAATGGACATAATTCCATGATCCTCAAGGGAGGTTACATGGTGGTGCCCTGTAGTTGTTGTGATTGACCGTATGAATGGTCGAAGTTCAGGATGGGGTTTATCCTAACATTCTAATGATCATCCATGCTCAAGTAGAGAGTGATGATTCATGTGGTGAGAATAGCAGGAGGTCCTAGCCCATCGGTTCTTGGGTGAGTTATAACGGACTAACCTCGGGTGGCAGCTGATGGTTTTCCAATTACTAAACCACCCAGGTGCACAAACCCCTAGAACTCGACATTTCATACTAGTCCGGATGGTCAAATCACGTGGTCCGTCCTTGGTATCAACAAAATGCATTTGGTCATAGTCTGTATGGTGTTATGGTCCTTACTTGCTTGAAATACTTGATTGATAACATGCTTTTTATACCTAGCTTACCCTTGCAATTGTGTGTTTTGTATGTGTGTGACTTTCCCCTTGCAATGATGATCTAAATCCTTGGATGTGAGCAGAAGCTGATGATGATGTGCCTTTGGAGCAAGCGTTGGAGATTGAAGAAGACCTAACTCTGAGTTCTTAGCACTCCTACTAGTTCTTAGTTTTGACAACTCTTTATTTGGAAAGGACTTCTAGCCTTATTTTATCATGACTTGTACTTTGAAAACACTCTTTAGACTTTCTTAAATCTTTAGTTGGTCATGTATTTTGTAGAATTATTAAACTTGTATCAAATTTTAAATTTCCAGCCAAATTTGGATGACTTTATGCATCTAGTATTGGTATTTCACTCTCTCAACTGCTTTTACATACTATAATAGTTTATTCCTATTATATTGTATGTCTATATAATAATTGGGATGTCACATTATGGTATCAGATCAGTTTTTCCTTAGGATGACCTGTGAGTTACAGGTTTGTCATGTCTTTCCTATGGAAAGATGAGTCTAAATGATACATTATACCATTTTATCCAAGTCTAGATGGTCAAACTTTAAGATATAACCCCAAAGGTTTTGAGAACAGAGAATGTCTTGATAGAAGTAGTGAGGGTGCACACTCATAACTTTTACCAAGGATGGTATCTTTTCTCAATTCTGATTTTGAATTAGAACCCTTCTATTAATCTTATTTTCATACCGTTCGATTTTGTAGAAACTATCCGGTCTTATACAAATCCTTCGTGACCGAACGTTCTCTATTGGTTACCGTTTAATCCTGTAAATTCAATTTTTTCTTTAAACATATTGTCTCAACTTCACTATACTCAACTTATGTTTGGACTCTTCTGTAAATCGTTCAACCTTATACTAGTTTCTTTATGACTGAACGTTTTTTTAATTGTTACCGTTCGGTCATTACTATCAAACTTTCATTATAACTTGACTACATTGATTCGACTTTTGGCTGAATTTCGCGTTCGATTTCTATAGTATCCTTGCTTTCTAAATCGGACTGATGGATTTTCTCCCTAAATTTTGGTAGATGATATCTAGGTCTCCTCTTTCCTCACCTTCAAGTGTGGATGCATCTGATCCCATGAAATTGATGGAATCAATAATCACGATCATGCAACAACAAAACGCCTCATTAGTACAACAAAACACGGTAGCTCTACAACAGTTAAAAGCCGCTCAATTGTCAACTAACGCCGCTTGGGTATCAGCAGAAGTTTCTCAACGTCAGTGTTTGGATATGATGGGAAATGCTAGAGCTACGATAGGTCACTCTTCCTCTTTATCTCATCATTCTCAAGAATGGAGTTTAGAGAGTTTACTACAACACCATCCGAATAAGTTCAATGAGAAGTGTAGTCCAAATGAGGCCAACCAGTGGTTCAGAGCAGAATTAAGAAGTGTACATTAGAAGTAAGAAATTCCAAGTTGAGAGAATGTGAAGTTCTTGAAGAGGACTGAAGTATAGTAAGGGTATTTGGGTTAAGAGATAATTAAAAGAAGATGGATGGGTCTTATCAACAAGCGGATTTATTATATTCAAATTTAGTAGGATGTTCCAAGATTTGTGGTTCGTTTAGAAGAAAGATTTGATCATTGGCTGAAATGAAAATTTCAAGGGTTAAAGGAAAGAGTGCATGGAATATTAGTTTTGTAGGAAAGTATGAGGTTAGAGAACTAAGAATACTATGAGTGAAGAACAGAGAAGAAAAGTTTTAGAGAAGATGACAAAGAGTAGTTATAGTATAAGTTGATTAAGAGGGTATCGCGAATGATCAGAGAATTGAGATTGATTGAGACTATCAAAGTTTTGGAAGCTGCATGTCGTGGTATAGTTCGTTTTCTTCAGGTGTGGTTTTAGGATGATGTTCAGTGAACGGTTGAGTTGGATCAAGAGAGAAGTGAATATGGATGTTGAGTTACAAAAGGTAGTGATTTGGTAATTTCAGATAAAGTCAAAGAATTAATGTTGCGGGTTAAAGGTATTTTCGGGTTTAGAAGATTTCAGGCAGGGTTTGTATTTCGATGATTCTAAGTTGAAAAAAGTAGTTATTGAAGAAGGTTTTAAGTTGAACTGTCAATGATGGGTACCTGAAGAATTCTAAGTGATGTGACGTGTGTGGAATCGATATAAGAGTTCAGAATTAAGGTCTATAGAATGCGATTTCTTGGCCAAGAACGAAAACAAAGGTGATGCCTAAGGTGTAGTTGAGGGAAAGATGGATAGCAAGTGTCATGGGGATTCAGTGTGTATGTTGAAGCAAGCGAAGATGGTGTGGTGTTGTTTTTCCAAGGTTTGAGGTGTGACCAAATGAAAGGTTTGATTATTTCAAATCGTACTGGGTATTTATAGACGTCAAAAGAAGTGTTGTGTTTTGAGAAGGAGAAGACGAAGGGTTGTAGGAGCCAGAAGATTTTAGCAAGGATAAGTGAGGATAAATCTTTATTGTATGTGGACTCAGTGTAGTGATAAGAAGAACTACAAAGTCGAAGAATCTCATAAGAGAAATAGAGGACAAGTTGGGACAGTCTGGTATAAGTCTTAACAATCAGGAATGGTTCCGGGCATGTTCATTTTGTGGAGTAGAAAATAGTGTTGAGGAAATGAATGACAAGGTTATCATGGAAGAAGAAGAGTGATGGGTGTCGCGGCCCATACAAATTTGATTGCATATAAGGAATGCAGTATAGACTAGGAAGTGACTCCTAGGTCGTCTCTCAAGGACCAAACTGCGGTTCAGAATCAGGTCTAACACAGTGGGGGGGGAGGTTTTGAAGGGTATTGATATGTTAACAACCATTTTTTGACAACAGGTTTGACAACGTCACGTGGCGCGTTGTCATTGGTTGACATTGATTTTAAATTTTTTACTGAAAAAATGTGTCTTGGTTGAAATCCCTAAAATGCCCCGTTTCTTTTTTCCCCAAATCCTCTTTCCAGAAGAGGCGATGGTCAGGGTTCAGCATTTTGAAATTGTGAAATTTTTTTCTCCTTCGCACTGGTGCTTCTCCGTCCCAGAAGTCTATCTCTCGCCGTTGCACTCGCACAACCTTTTATCGTTTTGTTACCCCACTTGTCGTTTGGTGTCGTTGTCCTTCGCATTATGTTATCGGTGTTACATTTTTAGGTTTTTTGATTTTGATTTCATTTGGTGTGTTTGATTTTGATTTCATTTTGCGTTGTTGGTTTGTTTGCGAAGGTCATGGTGTGTTTTAACCGTTGTCGGTGGAAGGGCTTCGACCCCTGAGAAGTTGGTTTGTGCATCTTTCTTGGTTACTTTGAGGAATGGCTTCGACCCCTGACACTGCTTTTTCTAACAAGGTATGTACTTCATTGTTGGTTATATTGAAGCTTTGTGTTGTGTCCTGATGGGTTGTGGTTTTTGGGGCTTCTCTGTTTTCATGGAACTTATTACAAGAAAAAAAGTTGTATTTTTCATATTGTATAAGTTAGTACATTGACGTTTTTTTGGGGCTTCTCTGTTTTGGGGCTTCTCTGTTATACTGGATCTTAGTTNAGTGANGATTTTTATGATGTGTTTTAGTACAGTGACACATTGTATAAGTTATTCATATTTGTCATATATGTTATATAGAAATAGATTTCTATATGTTGTGGTTTATATTTCTATACAAATATATTTTCATGTTTTTTTAAGTATGAAAGAATTC
>NC_028355.1:11815388-11818695 GCF_000741045.1 Vigna radiata var. radiata
GTGGTTTGAATGGAATTTTGACTGAGGAGCAGAAGGGTATTATTTCACAAAGTCCATTTAAATGGTTTTTAGAACTAAAGGATGAAATTAAGCTTGGTAGGAATATACTGAGCGATTTATTAGAAAGGTGGGATGATGAGAGGGGTGGTTTTTGTTTTGGAGGAAAATTTGTGGAATTAAAGGAAATAGATGTTACTTTAAGTTTAGGGTTGGGTTTAGATGGCCAACAGATTAACTTGAAAGAGAAAACGGAAGCACTTTGCAAAAGCAAACGGAAAATATGATTTGCAAGTTATATATGACTTTATGTTGAAGAAACACAAGAAGTTGGCTTCATTAGATGTTTGTAGGTTATACATTTTGGTAGGAATTTCTGAGATATTGTTATCCAATCGTACTAAAACAATATTCCCAATTTTGTTTGAAATAGTTGATAAAATAAATGATTTGGGTAGGTTTTGTTGGGGTCGTATAGTTTACCAATATCTACTTCGTAGTTTTAGCAAAGCTTGTACAGCTTGGAATGAAGGAAAAGGTACAAGGACTGTGTATGTCGAAGGTTGTGTGTACGTGTTGCAGGTAAATCTTTTATTTTGATTGTTTGATTCCTTGAAATGTTTGAGTTGATAAATGTACAATGTTTTATTGAGCGTTTAGTTTATTGTAATTATGGTGTATTCTAATGTATTTCAGGTTTGGTTTTGTGATCGTTTTGTTCCTTCTAATAATTTAGTACATAAAAATCCAAGAATTTTGCATTGGATTGATGTCAATGTAGGTGACAATTTCATAAAATCTGCTATGGAGACGGGTGTGGTATGTATTAAGTGGTTTTATTAACATATTTGATTTAATAATTTAATTTATACAATGATGGTTTTGATGAATTTGCAGACGCTTGATGACTATGGTCCATCAATGAGAGAAATGAGGCAGCCATTTGTGAAAGCATCATTTAATGCAGGTGGAGAGGAAGTAAGGAAGAAAGCACATTCAAAGTCAGCAACCAATGAAAAACAGAAGAAAGATGTTGATGATGGTTTAGATGCTGTTCTAGAGGAACAAGAAGCTGAAATTAAAGCACTTGAAGAAGAATTGGCTGCATTGAAGATTGGGTTGGTTGAGGAGAAAGAAGAATATTATGGTGGTTACAGTACCCCATGTAACCAAAATGAGAATATTAACAACTATGGACGTGAGGGAGATGATTACAACAATGAAACTGTTATGAAGCATTATATGCATCGAAAGCGGTTCAAAAGTGTTGTTTGTAAAACTCCGTACACCGGATACAGTCCCAAACTTTAATTATGGATTGTTTAATTAGTGCATCATATTGTATTACTTTAATTATGGATATTTGTATTTGAAACAGAGATTATGTTAATAAAGAAAGTGGTTGTTAGAAAATGCTTATGTTATTGTAATATTCATTCCATTTGTTGATTGGTAGTGTTGCTTAATTTTCATCCTTGGTTGTAGTTAACAAATGTCCAATTATGGCCACTTTTGTTACCCCTATTTGTGGGGAAGACCCATTAAGGGTGAAGCTGTTTTTTAGAACTGTAAAAATTGAATTTTGTACCAAAACTTCAATACTGCTACCCAGTACTGGCTGAAGAACTCCCCAAAGTTTTCAGGCGTGTGTTTTCTGTGCGTTTTGTACATTAAATACATCAAAATATACAGCAGTACCAGACCAATATTATGAAATAACCACATACATCAACATTGTGTATCATCAAAATTGTTATGAACAGCAGATAACAAGGACATAAATCCCATTGAGGGTACTTGGGATAGTTGGGACGGTTGATGCATTTGTATTGAATATTCCACGCCTTCTTGGATATGTGAAACAGTGGATGTTGTGGTTTCCTGTGTGCAGTAACAAAACACAGAATACAAACATATAAGAAAAGTAATTAATATTGATAGTCAAAGAATATGTCAACAACTAACATTTGGTTGAACAGTCGTTGTAGCTGAATTTTTCCTTGAAGCCGTTTTCCCTTTTTTAGTTCTAGTTTCAACTGCTGACTTGAATCTGATTTTGTCCACAGCTGCTAAATTGGAACCCTTGGAACTTCCATCTCCTTCCTTTTCAAGTGGTTCTCCTTCAGGGCTGCTACCTTCACCCCTTCCAACCACATCCAAATTTAATGCTGCACGAATAATTGGATTTCTACGATCTTCCGATGAAAGGTACCACTCAAAATGTACCTATAACATTGCAAAACAGTTACATCAAGCAAATCACTACTCAATACATCACAAAATTAACATAAACATGTCGAAAAAATTACTTACCTCGCCTTTCTTTAACAAAGCATCAATTTCTTCAATGTTATAATCCAACGAATGAAAGCGCAAAATGCGCGGGAATACCTTGTGAGAAGAATGGCCATACAAACCAAGGCGTTCATACGCCCATAGCTACATTCAAAGTATTAATACCATTAGATAAAGTTCTAACAATCAATATTTTTAATAAAACAAGTAACTAATATTTATTCATACCTGTAAAACAACCGCACACCCACTTATGCTCAAAGATTCTTCAATTTTTTTGGTGAGTATTTTCTGGTTACATCTATTAAGACTATTTACAATGTATGTATGGAAGGAACTACTCCAGTCATAATTACACAAATTATCTAACTCATCTAGAACTAAACAAGGCATGTTAGAAACATACTTTTTCTTCCTAGGAAAAAAGAGAACCACTAAACAAATTAATATGTATAATCGACAAACATCATCCACAGCAACATCATCATTATCTACAAGCACATTAAACACCTTCAATAGCTCTTTCAATGATGTTTTTCTACAATCAGACAAATGTAAACCTACTTTACCCACAATTGAATCATCTGAAGGTACCTCCAGTCCACCCACCCCAAACCCTAAACTCATCACTACATCCTGCACATGAAAAGGAATCAATTGCTGCCTAACTCTAAAGGATTGATGGTGGGGAATCCATCTACGGACCAGGAGTTTCAACAAGTTAAGGTTCAGCTGTATAGAATCATCAATTCGCAAACAAAACTTAAACGGAGTTCTAAAAATGTGGTTTTGATGTGTCAATTTTAGTAACGAGTTCATTTGGTTAATATATGAGGCATCCATCCAAGCCCTCATGCGCCACTGTTCAAAAATTCAATTTTATCACAATCAATTCAAAAGTCAATGCTCAAAAACAACTATCAAAGCACAAAACTTCAAGTTCTACTTACATTGCTTTTGCATGGTACCATTTTCAGTTGTACCGTCAATGAAATCTTAACCTATCATACATTAC
>NC_028355.1:11823360-11825537 GCF_000741045.1 Vigna radiata var. radiata
AAGCAAGGATTTCAAACAAATCAGAGTATCAATGGAGTGAAAGACAAGTCTACAAGTTAAACCAAGTCCAAAAATCAAGAGAAACATGCAAAACTATACACACGACACAACAAAAACTACCTAGAAAACAAAAAAAAAATTAACGTAGAAAACATAAACTAATCAAAGAAAAATCAGACTCTCTCCCAATAGACCACACTTAAACTACACAGTGTCCTCAATGTGTCACAAGCATAAGATCACAATCATAATAGTCAACAGATCAAGGACAAGGGCAATAAAAGCGGGAAAAGGGGAAGAAGGGAAAGAAGAAAACCCCCCTCATCATGGTGGCAGTTGCTAATTTTGGACTTTCAGGGAGATCTCTTCCACCACCGGATTCAGCAAGGAAGTGTTGAAGAAGAATTGCTTCATTCTCCAAATTTGATCAAGCAGGGAGATGTTCTCCACAACTGGATCCAAGAAGGAGTGATTGTTGATGAGTGGGTTCAGCTGGTGCCTATTAACCTTCAAACTGTCAGCACCTTTGTCTTCCACCATGGGTGTGTGTTGGTCAAATTAATGTGTACCTCCTGCAATATGGTTAGTGCACTGTGGCTCCACAGAATTAACATGCAGGGGTAAAACACCCAATCCCAGTGTAACAGGCCGAGCCTCGGATAAACCATCAGAACATGAATCAATTTCAGAAATAGAAACAATATCAATCACAAGTTTAGATTCATGTTCAGTGCATGGAGAATAAACATTCAGACAAGATGACAAAAGTTGTTTCTCATCATGTAGAGAGTGAAAATCAAAAGCATGCTCATTAATATCATCAACATCAACATACCTATCAACAACATAATCATCAACAACAGAATCAATAATAGGTACGTCTACCTTCACTTCCCTGAAAATTGGTTGAGTGGTGGAAGATGAAAATGGTCTACCTGACTCAAATTCACTGCTTATACCTGCCTGGTCCTCCGAATCTTCATCAGGCTCCTCAGGTGCAAGAGTGGGGACATAGGAGGATGGGAATGTAGATGGTGCAGTAGTAAACTCATGACTCTGCTCCCCATCTCCTATGTGGATGGCATCAACATCGTCTGAAAGCTTAACAGTCTGAAATGGTGATTCCTTTGAAACATAAGATTGTTCCTCAGTGAGTTGAGTGGCCATCTGCCCCATCTGATCAGTCAAACTCTGAAAGGAAGCTCTGGTCTCCTACTGAAACTCCATGTTCACTTGTTGGAACTGAATGTTCAGAATAGTCATCTGCTCCAATAACTCCTTCAATGTAGGCTCAGAAGTAGTTGAAGGATGAGGAGTTGCTTGTGCAGGCTCATGAAACTGCAACTGCTGTGGTTCCTGGACAGGGGGAGGCATACAAGCATTCTGGAATGGTGGTTCTTGATATTGATGCTNTGAAGGGNGGAATNTTTCCAAAAACAGTTGCTTAAGATCTTCCCAATTGGTGATGGATCCACAAGGAAGACAAAACCGCCAATACCTTGCGCTCCAACTAACGAGTATTCAAATGCCCTTAAGAACATGTCCTCATCTGAGACATCTGGAGGTTTCATTGAAGAGCATATGGTGTAGAACTCCTCCAAATGTCTATATGGGCATTCACCTGCAAAACCATGAAACCTAGATAGCAAATCTATCAGTCCAGTGTTGAAAACATAACGAATATCCTCTTTATCAATTGGAAACGGCTCCCTAGGAGCACTCTCATGAGATGGAGGAGGAACCATTCTGTTCTCAACATAGAAATCAGCAGAGTATATATGAGAAGCAATATCAGAGTAACAAGTAGGAGGAGAATCAAAGTCATGGACATAGGTAGAAGAAACAATATCCACATAACCAAAATAGGTAGACATGTAGAAAGAGGGGGAAAAAGAAGAATGTAATGAAAATATGAAACTAAAGCTACCCAAATGCAACACACAATGACAAACACACAAAACAGAACATCACACTCACAACACAAGACAAGACAACACACACTAACACAACAAAAGACCTAAAACCGAACCGTTGGTCCCCGGCAACGGCGCCAAAATTTGATGGCTGTCGCGGCCCATACAAATTTGATTGCATATAAGGAATGCAGTATAGACTAGGAAGTGACTCCTAGGTCATCTCTCAAGGACCAAACTGCGGTTCAGAATTAGGTCTACAAT
>NC_028355.1:11826789-11831595 GCF_000741045.1 Vigna radiata var. radiata
TAGATCCTTTCTACACTCTTTGTATACCCTTTGTACACCCTTCGTACACCCTTTGTGCAGCCTTTATACACCATTTGTACACCAATTGTACACCCTTTGTACACACTTTGTACGTCCTTTGTACACCCATTGTACACCATTTGTACACCCATTGCTCACCCTTTGTACATTGTTTGTGTACCTTTAATACAACCTTTTGTACACTCTTAGTACACCCTTTATACACTCTTTATACACCCTTTCTACATCTTTCTACATATTTGTATACCCTTCGTACACCATTTCTACACTCTTTGTATAACCTTCGTACATCCTTTGTANACCTTTTACACACCCTTTGTACATCATTGGTACATCGTTTGTACATCATTTCTACACTTTTTGTGTAAACCCTTTGTACACCTTTTCTATATCTATCTACATCATTGTACACCTTTTGTGCACCCTTTGTACATCTTGTGTAAACCCTTTGTACATCCTTTGTACACCTTTTATAACCATTCAGACACCCTTTGTACACCCTTTGCACACACCTTGTACACCCCTAGTACACCTTTTGTACACCATTTGTACATACTTTATGTACCCTTTGTACTCACTTTGTACACCCTTCGTACACCCTTTCTACACCTTTTATATACAATTTGTACACCTTCGGTACTACCTTTGTACAACTTCTCTACTCCCTTTGTACACCTTTTACAAACCCTTTATAAACCCATTCTACATCATTTTTACAGCCTTTCTACACAATTTGAACACCCCTTATACAGTCTTTTTACACCCTTTGTACACCCTTTGTATACCCTTTGTACAACCATTGTACTACTTTTGTACACCCTTAATACACCTATTGTAAACCCTTTGTACATCCTTTGTACACCATTTATAATCAATCAGACACCCTTTGTACACCCTTTGTACATCCCTTGTACATCCCAAGTACACCCCTTGTACATACATTATATACCTTTTGTACTCCCTTTGTACATACATTATAAACCTTTTGTACACCATTTCTACATCTTTCTACATATTTATACACCTTCCGTACACCCTTTCTACACCCTTTATATACCCTTTGTACACACTGGGTACTACCTTTGTACAACTTTTCTACTCACTTTGTACACCCTTTACACACCATTTGCAGACCCATTGTACATCATTTCTACACCCTTTGTAAACATTTTTAATACCCTTAATACAATCTTTTTACATTCTACGTACACCCTTTGTATACTCTTTGTACAACCATTATACTACTTTTATACACCTTTCGTACACCATTTTTACACGCTTTGTACACCCTTTATACAACTTTTATACATCATTTCTACATCCATTGTACATCATTTCTACATCTATCTACATTTTGGTACACCATATGTACAACCTTTGTACACCCTTTATACATGCTTTGTACACCTTATAAACACCCTTGATACACCTTTTATACACCATTTCTACACCCTTTATACATCATTTCTACACCCTTTGTACTCCCATTGGTCACCCTTTGTACACTTTTTGTATACCTTTTATACAAACTTTTGTACACTCTTAGTACACCCTTTATACACTCNTTTTACATATTTGTATACCCTTCGTACACCATTTCTACACCCTTTGTATAACTTTTGTACACTCTTCGTACACGCTTTACACACCTTTTTTACACCCTTGGTACACCGTTTGTACATCATAATTACACCCTTTTTGTAAACCCTTTGTACACATTTTCTTTATCTATCTACATTCTTGTACTCCCTTTGTAAACCCTGTGTAAACACTTTGTATATCCTTTATACACCCTTTATAATCATTCACACACCCTTTGTACACCCCTAGTAAACCTTTTGTACATACTTTATATACCCTTTGTACACCTTTCGTCCACCCTTTATAAACCTTTTGTACACAATTTGTACACAATTTCTACATCTTTCTGCATATTTAAACACCCCTCGTCCACCCTTTCTATACTCTTCATATACCCTTTATACACACTCGGTACTAACTTTGTACAAATTTTCAACTCTCTTTGTACACCATTTATACACCATTTGTAGACTCATTGTACATCATTTCTACACCCTTTGTACACACTTTGAACACCCTTTATATAGTCTTTGTATACCCTACATACACCCTTTGTATACCCTTTGCACAACCATTATACTACTTTTTTACACCTTTGGTACACCCATTATACACCATTGGTAAACCCTTTCTAACTATTTCTACATATTTGTGCACCCTTCGTACACCATTTCTACATGCTTTGTACACCCTTTGTACACCCTTTATACACCCTTTATACATCATTTCTACACCTTTTGTATATCAATTGTAGACCCTTTCTATATCTATCTACATTTTGGGACACCTTATGTACACCCTTTGTACACCCAATATACACCCTTTATACACCTTTTATACACCCTTTCTACATCATTTCTATACCATTTGTACACCCATTGTACACGCTTTCGATATCTATCTAAATTTTGGAACAACTTATTTTCACCCTCTGTACACCCTTTTTTCATGCTTTGTGCACCCTTTATTCACCTTTATACACCCTTTGTACACCCATTGTGCAGCCTTTGTACACCCTATGTACACCCTTTATACACCTATACACCCTTTGCACACCTGTTGACGGATTGACAAGTGTACCAAATCGTACAAGTAATATAAATGGTAAGACCAAGTACCGTTTTCCCAAGAGACTCTCATGGCTTCCTCGTTTGCGTGAATTAAAATAATAAGACTTGAGAAATTAAAATTAGGTTTAAACCTCTTTTTGGTCCCTAAGTTATGAGCGGATGTTCAGTTTAGTTCCCGCTTTTAAAAATGTAAACCTTTAGTTCCTAAGTTATAAAAAATGTATCAAATGAGTCCTTTTTTGATGTTCATGGTCAAAGTACAAAGAGTAATCTAAAGTGCTGTTATTATTAAGAAAAAAATCAGAGTAATCTAAAGATGTAGCAGTTGTTAAGAAACAACCAAAAACAGTATTTCAAGTCAAAAAAGGACTCATTTGATACATTTTTTATAACTTAGGGACCAAAGATTTACATTTTTAAAAACGGGGACTAAACTGGACATTCGCTTATAACTTAGGGACCAAAAAGAGGTTTAAACCTTAAAATTAATAAATTGGGTTTGAGAGCAAAAATATTAACATGCAAAATAAAGGTTGATTCAATTGACAAGTGAAAACAATGGATGAATGGATGTTGTTGGGTACTAACAATTTCATCTATTCCACTCTCTCTTACAAAGTACCCTTGATTATTAGATTGATTAAATTGTTATGCGACTTTCTTAGCCTCCCCTTAACCCGATCCCTCGGCAAAAAGGGCCTAATATTAACTACTAGCTTGCTATCCCTAGCCTCTCCTAGTAATTAATACCGCATTATAAACAGAAGTTAGCGCAATTGATCGTCCTACCCCTATCCCTAGGTGGTATTGTAGAATCAAGAGATTACTCACCAGTTCATGTCATTACCGCACGTCCCCATGTCAATAACGACAAACAACGATATACCGAATGAGTTAAATGGTAAAAGCCTTAAGCACAGATGATAACTCAACAATAATCAATCAAAAGATATGGAGACCATATAAATAATCAATAGTTTCAATAAGAGAGAGAGTATCAAAAGATTACATTGAATTCCCCAACAACAATAGGGTTTAGTTCACCATAGACATGGTGAAACTAGATGAAAAATGGAAGAAGAATGGAAGAGCAAACCCTAGAAAAGATGAAAAGGAGCCTAAGCATCCAAGAGATCCTCTCCAGAGAAGCAAAATTAGGTCTGGCCGTCTTTCCCTGTCAAAAGAATCACTCTGAATTCGTAGTAGGGGTATTTATAGGTGAGGAGCGCGTCAAAATCAGGCCCAAGTCCAACGTGCTACCGCCCGGTTTGAGTGGGCCGTCCGGCGGTTTGCGTGGGCCGCCCGGCGGTTTGCCACAACCTGCCGCCACCGCCCGGCGGCAATCGCTACAGCCCGACGGTTTCCCATGCCACCGCCCGGCGGCAATCGCTAGCGCCCGGCAGTTTCTCTCAACGTGAAATGCTGCCTACTCCTCGTCCTGGGCCGCCCGGCGGTTTAAGTGTGTCGCCAGGCGGTACGTCGACTTTTCAAAACTTCATTTTTCTGCTCTTTTCTTGAGTCAATGACCTGTATCTTCAACTCCATTTTCTACTTTTCTGAAATTAGCTTCAAAACAATGCAAAACAAGCATAAAATCGCTAAAAACAACTTTTGACTCTCTCCAGACTCATTTATTGAGTTTTGCTTGATTCTAAGCTCGTTCCCAGTAGTAAAGGGTGTAATTTGGTCCAAATTGACATATGAAAATCACTATTTTTCAACCTTCATCAACACCCTTTGAACAACCTTTGTACACCCTTTGTGCACTCTCTATACACCCTTTATACACTCTTTGTACACCCTTTGTATACCTTTTCTACACTGATGGGTGTCGCCGCCCATACAAATTTGATTGCAAATTAAGAATGCAGTATAGACTTGGAAGTGACTCCTAGGTCGTCTCACAAGGACCAACTGCGGTTCAGAATCAGATCTAACACATAGTTGGGGGGGGTTTGAAAGTGTTGTTTGTGGATGCGGAAAAATTAAAATGAAATTAAATTAAAATGCAGATGTAAATAAAACATAATTAAATTCAATTAAAACGAAATTAAATGCAACAAAACATTTCACCATGCATGAAGATGAAATTAAAACAGTAAAAACGAAACTGCTACAGTAAATACGAAAATTC
>NC_028355.1:11833055-11837330 GCF_000741045.1 Vigna radiata var. radiata
CCTACCGCTCCAAATGATGTTTTCCAAAATTTCCCTACAACCAAAATACACTTAATCAGCTCAGAAAACCCAAATTAGCACAATTACGAATTTTCGACCAAATTAAGCAGAATTCGGAAAACGGGGAAATAACAGACAATTAAACACAATTCCCTGGTTTATTTAATTGCAATAAACTAAATATAGTTCAAGAAATAACCACTCATCATACACCCTTTCTACATTTTTATACACCCTTCGTACACCCATTGTACAACCTTTTTACACCCTTTGTACAACCTTTATACACCATTATACACCAATTGTACACCCTTTGTACACCCTTTGTACGTCCTTTGTACACCCATTGTACACCCGTTATACACCATTTGTACAAACATTGCTCACCCTTTGTACATTGTTTGTGTACCTTTTATACAACCTTTTGTACACTCTTAGTACACCTTTTATACACTCTTTATACACCCTTTCTACATATTTGTATACCCTTCGTACACCATTTCTACACCCTTTGTATAACCTTCGTACACCTTTTACACACCCTTTGTACATCATTGGTACACCGTTTGTACATCATTTCTACACTCTTTATGTAAACCCTTTGTACACCTTTTCTATATCTATCTACATCGTTGTACACCTTTTGTACACCCTTTGTACATCTTGTGTAAACCCTTTGTACATCCTTTGTACAGCTTTTATAACCATTCAGACACCCTTTCTACACCCTTTGTACACCCGTTGTACACCCCTAGTACACCTTTTGTACATCGTTTGTACATACTTTATGTACACTTTGTACTCACTTTGTACACCCTTCTTACACGCTTTCTACACCTTTTATATCCCCTTTGTACACCCTCGGTACTACCTTTGTACAACTTCTCTACTCGTTTTGTACACCTTTTACAAACCCTTTGTAAACCTATTCTACATCGTTTTTATAGCCTTTGTACACACTTTGAACACCCCTTATACAGTCTTTGTACACCCTTTGTACAACCATTGTACTACTTTTGTACACCCTTAATACACCTATTGTAAACCCTTTGTACACCATTTATAATCATTCAGACACCCTTTATACACCCTTTGTACACCCTTTGTATACCCCTTGGACACCCCTAGTACACCCCTTGTACATACATTATATACCTTTTGTACTCCCTTTGTACACCCTTTCTAAACCCTTTATATACCCTTTGTACACCCTTGGTACTACCTTTGTACAACTTTTCTACTCCCTTTGTACACCCTTTACACACCATTTGCAGACCCATTGTACATAATTTCTACACCCTTTGTACACATCTTGAATACCCTTAATACAGTCTTTCTACATTCTATGTACACCCTTTGTATACTCTTTGTACAACCATTATACTACTTTTATACACCTGTACACTCATTGGTAGACCCTTTCTAACTATTTCCACACATTTGTACACCATTTCTACACGCTTTGTACACCCTTTACACAACTTTTATACATCATTTCTACACTCATTGTACCTCCTTTCTACAACTAACTACATTTTGGTACACCTTATGTACAACCTTTATACATGCTTTGTACACCTTATAAACACCGTTGATACACCTTTTATAAACCTTTTATACACCCTTTCTACACCCTTTATACATCATTTCTACACCCTTTGTACACCCACTGTACACCCTTTCTATATCTATCTAAATTTTGAAACACCCTATGTACACCCTTTGTACACTCTTTGTACATGCTTTGTACACTCTTTATACACCTTTGTACACCCTTTGTACACCCTTTATACATCATTAGTACACTCTTTGTACACCTTATGTAAACCCTTTATACACCTCTATATACCCTTTGTACACCCTTTGTACACCCTTTATACACCCTTTGTACAACCTTTCTACACCTTTTGTACACCCTTTATACACAATTTATAGACCAATTGTACGTCCTTTGTACTTCCATTGTACACCCATTGTACAACATTTTTACAACCTTTGTACACCCATTGCTCACCCTTTGTACAATTTTTGTATACATTTTATAGAAGCTTTTGTACACTCTTAGTACACCCTTTATACACTCTTTTTACATTTTTGTATACCCTTCGTACACCATTTCTACACCCTTTGTATAACTTTTGTACAGTCTTCGTACACCCTTTACACACCCTTTGTACACCCCTGATACACCATTTTTAAATCATAATTACACCCTTTTTTGTAAACCCTTTGTACACCTTTTCTTTATCTATCTACATTCTTGTAATCCCTTTGTAAACCCTGTGTAAACACTTTCTACATCCTTTATACACCCTTTACAATCATTCGCACACCCTTTGTACACCCCTAGTAAACCTTTTGTACACCGTTTGTACATACTTTATCTACCCTTTGTACACCCTTCGTCCACCCTTTATAAACCTTTTGTACACCATTTGTACACAATTTCTACATCTTTCTAAAACACCCTTCGTACACCCTTTCTACACTCTTCATATACGCTTTATACATCCTCGGTACTAACTTTGTACAAATTTTCAACTCTCTTTGTACACCCTTTATACACCATTTGTAGACTNATTGTACATCATTTCTACACCCTTTGTACACACTTTGGACACCCTTTATATAGTCTTTGTATACCCNACATACACCCTTTGTATACCCTTTGCACAACCATTATACTACTTTTGTACACCTTTGGTACACCCATTGTACACACTTTGTACACCATTGGTAAACCCTTTCTTACTATTTCTACATATTTGTACACCCTTCGTACACCATTTCTACAGGCTTTGTACACTCTTTATACATCATTTCCACACCCTTTATAAACCCTTTCTATATCTATGTACATTTTGGTACACCTTATATACACATTTTGTACACCAAATATACACCCTTTATACACCCTTTCTACATCATTTCTACACTATTTATACACCCATTGTACACGCTTTTTATATCTATCTAAATTTTGTAACACCTTATGTACAACCTTTGTACACCCTTTATCCATGCTTTGTACACCCTTTATTCACCTTTATACACCCTTTCTACACCCATTGTGCAGCCTTTGTACACCCTTAGTACACTCTTTGAACAACCAATGTACACCCTTTGTACACCTCTATACACCCTTTGTACACCCATTGAACACCCTTTCTGCACTCTTTATACACCCTTTATACACTCTTTGTACACTCTTTGTATACCTTTTCTACACCCTTTCTACATTTTTCTACATTTTTTACAGCCTTCGTACACCATTTCTACACCCTTTATATAACCTTCGAACATCCTTCCTACACCCTTTACACACCCTTTGTACATCATTTGTACACTGTTTGTACATCATTTCTACACTCTTTGTGTAAACCCTTTGTACACATTTTATATATCTATTTACATGCTTGTACACCTTTTGTATACCCTTTGTACATCTCGTGTAAACCCTTTGTACATCCTTTGTACACCTTTTATAACCATTTAGACACCCTTTGTACACCCCTAATACAGCTTTTGTACACCGTTTGTAGATACTCTATGTACCCTTTGTATTCACTTTGTACACCCTTCGTACACTCTTTCTACACCTTCTATATACCCTTTGTACACCCTCGGTACTACCTTTGTACAACTTTTCTACTCCCTTTGTACACCTTTTATAAACCCTTTGTAAACCCATTCAACATCATTTTTAAAGCCTTTGTACACACTTTCAACACCCCTTGTACAGTCTTTGTACACCCTTTGTATACCCTTTGTATTAATTTTGTACACCCTTAATACACCTACTGTACACCCTTTGTACACCATTGGTACACCCTTTCTAACTATTTCTATATATTTGTACACCTTTCGTACACCATTTTGACACGCTTTGTATACCCTTTATACACCCTTTGTACACCCATTGATGACCCTTTCTACTCTCTTTGTGCACTCTTTATGCACCCTTTATACACTCTTTGTGCACTATTTGTATACCTTTTCTGCACCCTTCCTACATCTTTCTACATTTTCTTACACCCTTCGTACATCTTTTCTACACTCTTGGTATACCCTTTGTACACCCTTCGTACACCCTTTGTACAACCTTTTTACACCCTTTGTACACCCTTTATACACAATTTGTACACCCTTTATACACCAATTGTACACCCTTTGTATGTCCTTTGTACACCGTTATAAACCATTTGTACACCCATTACTCATCCTTTGTAAATTGTTTGTATACCTTTTATACAACCTTTTATACACTCTTAGTAC
>NC_028355.1:11838540-11840842 GCF_000741045.1 Vigna radiata var. radiata
TATGTACCCTTTGTACTCAGTTTGTACACCTTTCGTACACCCTTGGTTCTACCTTTGTACAACTTTTATAAACCCTTTGTAAACCCATTCTACATCATTTTTAAAGCCTTTGTACACACTTTGAACACTCCTTATACAGTCTTTGTACAGCCTTTTTATACCCTCTGTACAACCATTGTACTACTTTTTGTACACCCTTATTGTACACCCTTTGTACACCCAATATACACCCTTTATACACCTTTTATACACCCTTTATACATCCTTTATACATCATTTCTACACCATTTGTACACCCATTGTACACGCTTTGTATATCTATCTAAATTTTGGAACACCTTATGTACACCCTTTGTACACCCTTTTTTTATGCTTTGTACACCATTTATTCACCTTTATACACTCTTTCTATACCCATTGTGCAGCCTTTGTACACCCTTTCTACACCTATTGTGCAGCCTTTGTATAACCTTCGTACATCATTTCTACACCTTTTACACACCCTTTGTATATCATTGGTACAGCGTTTGTACATCATTTCTACACACTTTGTGTAAACCCTTTGTACACATTTTCTACATCTATTTACATCCTTGTACACCTTTTGTAAACCCTTTGTACATCTTGTGTAAACCCTTTGTACATCCTTTTTACACCTTTTATAACCATTCAGACATCCTTTGTACATACTTTATGTACCCTTTGTACTCAGTTTGAACACCCTTCGTACACCCTTTCTACACCTTTTATATACCCTTTGTACACCCTTGGTACTACCTTTGTACAACTTTTCTACTACCTTTACACACCTTTTATAAACCCTTTGTAAACCCCTTCTTCATCATTTTTAAAGCCTTTGTACACACTTTGAACACCCCTTATACAGTCTTTGTACAGCCTTTTTATACCCTCTGTACAACCATTGTACTACTTTTGTCACCCTTTATGCACCTATTGTACACCCTTTGTACACCATTGGTACACCCTTTCTAACTATTTCTATATATTTGTACATCCTTTGTACACTATTTCTACACGCTTTGTACACCCTTGATACAACATTTGTACACCCTTTGTACATCCATTGTAGACCTTGTCTATATCTATCTACATTTTGGTACTCCTTATGTACACCCTTTGTACACCCAATATACACCCTTTATACACCTTTTATACACCCTTTATACACCATTTGTACACCCATTGTACACGCTTTGTATATCTATCTAAATTTTGGAACACTTTATGTACACCCTTTTTTCATGCTTTGTACACCCTTTATTCACCTTTATACACTCTTTCTACACCCATTGTGCAGCCTTTGTACACCCTTTCTACACCTATTGTGCAGCCTTTGTATAACCTTCGTACATCATTTGTACACCTTTTACACACCCTTTGTACATCATTGGTACAGCGTTTGTACATCGTTTCTACACTCTTTGTGTAAACCCTTGGTACACCTTTTCTATATCTATCTACATCATTGTACACCTTTTGTACATCTTGTGTAAACCCTTTGCAAACCTTTTATAACCATTCAGACACCCTTTGTACACCCCTAGTACACCTTTTGTACACCGTTTGTACATATTTTATGTACCCTTTGTATTCACTTTGTACACCCTTCGTACACCCTTTCTATACCTTTTATATACCCTTTGTACACCCTCGGTACTACCTTTGTACAACTTTTGTACTCCCTTTGTACACCTTTTACAAACCCTTTGTAAACCCATTCTACATCATTTTCAAAGCCTTTGTACACACTTTCAACACCCCTTATACAGTCTTTGTACACCCTTTGTATACCCTTTGTAGAACCATTGTAATAATTTTGTACACCCTTAATACACCTATTGTACACCCTTTGTACACCATTGGTACACTCTTCGTACACCCTTTCTACACGCTTTGTACACCCTTTATACACCCTTTATACATCATTTCTACACCTTTTGTACATCCATTGTAGACCCTTTCTATATCTATCTACATTTTGGTACACCTTATGTACACCTTTTGTACACCCAATATACACCATTTATACACCTTTTATACACCCTTTATACACCCTTTCTACATCATTTTATACACCTTTTATATATAATTTCTACACCCTGTGTACACTCATTGTACACCCTTTCTATATCTATATACACCCTTTGTACACCCTTCGTACGTGGTTTGTTGTTAACAAATTGGCAAGTGTACCAAATCGTACAAGTAATATAAATGGTAAGACCAAGTATCGTTTTCCCAAGAGACTCGAAAGGCTTTCTCGTTCACGTGAATTAAAATA
>NC_028355.1:11841342-11843929 GCF_000741045.1 Vigna radiata var. radiata
AACTGAATGAATTGGATGAGATCCGCTTGGAGGCCTATGAGAATTCGAAGTTCTACAAAGAAAGGACCAAGAGGTTCCATGATAGTTCCATTGTTAGAAAGGACTTCGAGGTTGGCCAGCAGGTTTTGTTGTATAACTCTAGGCTCGGCCTCATGGGTGGTAAGTTGAGATCAAAGTGGACTGGACCTTTTGTTGTGACTAATGTTTATCCTTATGGTGCAGTAGAGATACAGGATCCATCTACAGCTACAAGCTTCAAGGTGAACGGGCATAGACTGAAGCCTTTCCTCAACAATCCTTCTTTGTTGGATGTAGTGGTGGAGGAGACGTCTTTGGTCTACACCACCTACCCTCCCAGCTGACTCAGGGAGTTTCTTTTCTCCTTCCCTCCTCACTTTTATGAACTTTGTCTATATCTGCTGACTGTGCTGATTGTTGATTTGCTGATTGTGACACACTGAGGACATTGTGTCGTTTAAGTGTGGTCTATTAGGGGAGGTTGTTCTTTGTTTAGATTTCGTTTACTAGTGAATTTTGTTGAGTCTTGTGTACAGTTTTGCATGCTTTTTGTGAATTCTGGACTGTGATTAGGTTGCTAGTTTCCCTTCACTGCATTGATACTCTGTTTTGTTGGATTCCACACTTTTTTTTGCTTGGAAGATGATCATGATGTTTGAGAGTTGGATTGATTGTGACCGATTGCTTGTGTGAGATTTAAGCCTTTGATGATTTTTCTTGTGTGTGATATGTCTCTGGATTGCTTGCACATTTGCCTTGGCTTGACTCTTGTTGATAATTCTTGATTGATATGCATGTTTGGAACTGATAAAGGCATTTTGTTGACTGAGCCTCTCTAGCCAGATAGCCTACCCTGTTATGATCTCTTTGTTAGCCCTTTGAGCCTATACTTCGCTCATTTCTTTGTTTTGAAGCTCATACAACAACCTAAGTGAAAAACCATGATCACTTGAACCTTAGGAATTTTGGAGCTTTGGAATTGTTTTGGGAATAAGTGCGGTCTCTTAGGAGTTGCAGATGAATTGGCTAGTGAGTCCTCTTCTTGCGGTTGCATTGTAAATATCATGTATCTTGTCTTTTGAATTGTGTGTTGAATAAAAAAAAAAGAGAGACAAAATGAAAAAAAAAAAAAGAGAGAAAAATTTTTGTGAATAATGGAGTCAAGAAGAGGATAGAATTAGAGGTTGTGGGTGTGTTTGAATGTGTTTACACTTGTTCCCCATTGCTCCTTTGTTCCTTATGGTTTGTAGCTTCTTATCAGATGTATCCTCCCTTGTCCTCGGCCCCATTACAACCATGAAAAGACCTTTTGATTTGAACATGCGTATGTGCTTGAGTGTTGATATTAGAGGCTTGCCAAGTCTATTTGTGTTTGTTTTCTTGAGTGCATTGAGTGACATTGATCTACCTTAAACACTTGAGAGAAACACTGATTGTGTGTATCTGTGAGGCTCTGTTGCTTTTGATTCATCTCTTGAACTGATTGATTGTTTTCCATGTACTGAACTGCTTGGATGATTCTGTGAGTATCTGCTTTCATTGATTCTGTGTGGGATTCTGCCTATGCCTTTAACTGTCCAGATTTTGTGAGAACGGTGCAACTCTGTGTCTGTCTGTTGAGTCTGTGTCTCTTCCTGATGTCCTTAGATTTGTTCCCTGTTTTGCGACTTAATTTTGCCCAGGACTGCAAAAGACTAAGTGTGGTCTATTTTGATGAGTCGTTATTTCTTGACTATATTTGGTTTATTGCACCCAATTAAATCAGGGAATTGTGTTTAATTGCCCGTTATTTCCCCATTTGTCCTAACTGTGCTTAATTTGGTCGGAAATTCATATTTTCACTAATTTGGATTTTCTGAGCTAATTAATTGCATGTTTAATTGTAGGGAAAATATTGGAGACATATTTTGGAGCATTAGGAGATGGCATGGACATTCAAGATTTAATATTTAGTCATTGCAAATTTAATTAAAATTGTAATCTAGTTGATTAAAAACTTTACTTAAGCTTTTGGTGCATTGGGCCCATGTTGGCAAATTTTATGTTAGGCCCAAACTTTGAGGGACATGTGGCACTTAACCTAGGGTTTCTTAGAGGTGGACCCCATCATTTTTTAGTGTTTTGGACAACATTTTGAGCCAATTGCCGAGACATTCAAAGCACACACTTGACACTACACTTTCATTTTTAGCTTTGCCTTGTATGAACTCTCTCTTGGAGCCTTGGTGTGCTATTTTCGTTTTCTTCAACCATGAATGAACAAGATCATGTTTTTCTTCTTCTATTGTTTGCAACAATGCTTGTTCTTGCTTGATGGAATGAAGATCTACCATTTCTCTCTTTAGATTTTCGTTTTGAAGGTTGAATGCTTGAGTTTGAAGCTTCTTCTTTGCTTTTTCAATGTGGCTTCTTTGGTGGAAGGGAGACCCATTGTCCATTTCGGTTTCCTCCTCATTTTGCTGCAATAATCTCGTTTTTATTTTGTGTTTCTTGGATTGGAGGATGAAAATGGAGTTGTTGTCAAGTTTGGTAGTGAAAAAGGCTTAAGTTGGTGCATGGGTATTGTATT
>NC_028355.1:11844894-11859771 GCF_000741045.1 Vigna radiata var. radiata
AATGTCCATTTATTTTAATTTAGTTATTCGTATTCACAAAAACACTTTTCAAACCCCCCCCCCTTTCGTGTTAGACTTGACTCTGAACCGCAGTTGGTCCTTGAGAGACGACCTAGGGGTCATTCCCTAGCATTATACTGCATTTCTGAATTGCAATCAAATTTGTATGGGCCGCGACACCCATCAGAGGACATTCATCATCAATTGATCAATTTTTCTACAAGCATTCAAAGTCTCCACTCAAGTAAGTATGGAAATTCATGTTTATGGTTTCTAATTTGAGATTTCTTGATGAACATGCTTAGGAACATGATAAATTGGGGCTTTTGATTTCTATGCATGGATTGTAGAAATAAGAACTGTTTGAACCGATTGAATTGCATGATTTTGGTCTGGATTGATGAAATTAGTAAAAAGAGTGGAGATTAGGATCATTTAGGAAATGTTTTTGAAAAACCCTAGCCGCCACTGCTGAGCGGTCTGTTTTTGCGCTAAGCGGTGGCACGGCTTGAGGCAAACCGCCTGGGCGGTCTTCATGGACGTCTGCAGCAGATTTTTCCTAAATGTTCAAATTTTTGGATGTTTGTGTGTTGAGGGGCCCTGTTTTTCCTCAAGAATTGTATGATCTGAGTTAAATTGATGATGCATTAACCTCTGATGATGCTTCTGTGAATATTGTTGGATGAATTTAATTTATGCAGGAATGTCTACCTCAAGAAGAGTGAAAACAATGGGCAACAAAAGGAAGGAACCAGAGAGACCCAGGAGATTCTATTCTTCTAGGTTCCTTTCAAGGAAACATGAAGAACATTATGCTACAGTCTAGGAGAGGCGTTTGCTGATGGACAGGAAGGCCATGTACATCCCTGATTTAGCTCCAGAGTTTGGATTGGAGATTGAGAGGCGAGGATGGGAGAGATTGACGACATATCCAGCACCAGCTAGTATTGAGTTGGTGAAGGAGTTCTACGCTAACGGCTTGCCTAGGGGAGGAATATCTGTAGGGAGGTTCATGAGCTATGTACGTGGGCATTTGATCAGCTATGATCCTGACACCATTAACACCTTCCTACGGACTAAGTGGCCAGGAGAGCAATGCAGGTATGCTGCTATACTAGGGGAAGCCAAGGATTATGAGGACATTGAGTGAGTGATGTGCATCCCTGGGAGGCATTTCCAGAGAAACCCTAATGGAGCATCGGTTAACATCCTTAGGGTATAATTAACTCCCCTAGCCAAATATTGGATGGCATTTACTCATGCCAATATTCACCCATTTTCTCATGTTTCTGACATTACTTTGCATCGGATCCTGGTCATCTATTGTATGTTGAGGCAGATGGATGTGAACGTTGATAAGATCATTACTAGCGAAATTCTGACCTGCGCCAACATTGTGAGCAGTAGGACACCACTGGGACATCCGTCCCTAATTACATACTTGTGTCAACAGGTAGGAGTGGACACTGCAGTCCCACCCTTTGAGAGGCCGAGGAGGGCTATTGATGCCTCCTATTTTCGTCAGTACTGTAGGGAGGACGAGCCAGCTGGAGCAGTTCCTAGGAGACGTCTTAGGAAGGCAGCAGTGCAGCATGAGGATGAGCCTGTAGATGCACCAGCACAGTAGCCTGAGCCTTTTCAAATGAGGGACATGTATATGTCCATTATGGAGGCGAGGATGAAGTCTTTATGCAGAGGGCAGGTTGCCACTACCGAGATGATTGTAGGACTTTATGATCAGCTACCAGTGCACAAGTGAACTATCGACAAGTTTCGTAGTGTGATGGCTTGGCCTCAAGAGCAGGCACAGGCTAGTGGGTCTAGAGCAGCTGGGACCTCAGGCGGACAGGATGATGACTAGGAGGATGAAGACTTTGAGGATGCCCAGGTGGAGGATGAGTATGATTCAGATGAGGATCTGCGGTGAGGGCATCTACTGATGGATGCCAGCATTTGGACAGGGATTTTTCTTTATCCTTTTCTTTGTACTTTGAATTAGTTGTATAGGTTAAGTTATGTTTGTGTCTATGCTTGGCTTGTACACTTATTCGGATAATGGTTCAATTTTATTGCATGATGAGTTATTTACTACTAATGATTAATTAGGGATGATGATTGAGAATGTGCCAATGTTGATATCCAGGTTGATGGTTCACTAACTATGTGAACAAATGAGTAAATGATTCATGATTGTGATTTTGATGCTAAGTAGGATTCATGAATGAGAAGTGACAAAGCATGATTGTGTGAGGTATTGAGCTTCAGAGTTTTATTGTTGTGTGCACTGTTCACAGGGAATCATGGATGATATTGAGTTAATATTGATAATTGATTGAACTGCATGTGTATGAGATGAAGGTTGAAAAACAGTTATTTTCATATGTCAATTTGAACCAAATTACACCCTTTACTACTCGGAATGAGCTTAGAATCAAGCAAAACTCAATAAATGAGTCTAAAGAGAGTCAAAAGCAGTTTTTAGCGATTTTATGCTTGTTTTGCATTGTTTTGAAGCTAATTTGAGAAAAGTAGAGAATGAAGTTGAAGATAAAAGTCGTTGACTCAAAAAAAGAGCAGAAAAATGAAGATTTGACGCTGGGCGGTTTAAGTGGTGGTGGTAGCGGCGGTGGTGGTGGTGGGAGTAGTGGCGGTGGTGGGGTCCACGTCGGTGGCGGTGGTTGTGGTGGTGGTGGTGGTCATGGTTGTGGTAGTGATGGTGTTGGTGGTGGCGGTAACGGTGGGGGCTGCGGTGGTGGTTTCTGTGGTGGTGGTAGTGGTGGTTGTCGTGGTGGTGTTAGTAGTGGTGGTGGTGCTGGTTGTGGAGGTGGCGGGTGCGGGGGCAGCGACGAAGGTAGTGGTGGAACTGGTTGTGGTGTTTGTGTTGGCGGTGGTGGTCGTGGTTGTCATGGTCGTGATCGTGGTGGTGGCACTGGTTGTGGTTGGTTATAATGGTGGTGGCAGTGGTTTTGGTGTTGGGGGTAGTGGTGGTGGTGGTTGCTGAGGCTGGTGGTGGTAGTGGCGACGGCGGCAATGACGGTGACAATTATGGTGGTGGTGGTTGTGGTGGTGGTGGTAGCGGTTGTGTTGGCGGCGGCAGTGACAATGGTAGTGGTGGTGGTTGTAGTGGTGGTGGTGGTGGTGGGGGTGGTTGTGGTGTTTGTGGTGGTTGTGGTGGTGGTGGTAGCGGTTGTGTTGGCGGCGGCAGTGACAATGGTAGTGGTGGTGGTTGTAGTGGTGGTGGTGGTGGTGGGGGTGGTTGTGGTGTTTGTGGTGGTTGTGGTGGTGGTTGTGGTGGCTGTTGCGGTGATGGTGGATGCTATGGTGGCTCGCTGGACTTGGGCCCGTTTTCTGATGCGTTCCTCACCTATATATATATCCCTATTGCGAGTTCAGAATCATTCTTTTGACAGGGGAGAACGACCAGACTTAATTTTGCTCTCTGGAGAGGATCTCTTGGATGCTTAGGCTCCTTTTCATCTTTTCTAGGGTTTGCTNTTNCATTCTTCTTCCATTTTTCATCTAGTTTCACCATGTCTATGGTGAACTAAACCCTATTGTTGTTGGGGGAAACAATGTAATCTTTTGATACTCTCTCTTATTGAATCTCTTGATTAGTTATATGGTCTCTATATGTTTTGATTGATTATTGTTGGGTTATCATCTGTGCTTAAGGCCTTTATCGTTTAACTCATTCGGTNTATTGATGTTTGTCTTTATTGATATGGGGACGTACAGTAATGACATGAACTGGTGAGTAATCTCTTGATTGTGCAATACCACCTAGGGATAGGGGTAGGACGATCAATTGCGCTAACTTCTGTTTATAATGTTGTATTAATTACTAGGGGAGGCTAGGGATAAGAAGCCAGTAGTTAATATTAGGCCCTTTTCGCCGAGGGATCGGGTTAAGGCGAGGTTAAGAAAGTCGCATAACAATTAATCAAACTAATATTCAAGGGTAGTATGTAAGAGAGAGTGGAATAGATGAAATTGTAAGCCCCCAAAAACATCCATTCATCCATTGTTTTCGTTTGTCAATTGAATCAACTTTATTTTTGCATATTAATATTTTTGTTCTAAAAATCCAATTTATTAATTTTTATTTTTCAAGTCTTATTATTTTAATTCACGCGAACGAGGAAGCCATACGAGTGTCTTGGGAAAACGATACTTGATCTTACCATTTATATTACTTGTACGATTTGGTACACTTGCCAATTTGTCAACAGTATGTCATATGATCAAGGCCATGCTTGGAAAGCCCTTCGCCAAATTTTCACCCAAAGAATTTTAAATGATATACACTTTTTGAACCTTGGCCTTAAACAGTATGAAAACCCTTGTTTGAATTGAATTACCTTGATTTGGGTTGAGAATAATTATATGTGTTGGGTTGAATGGGGAAAGTGAAAGGCAAAAGAAAGAAGAAAAGCATTGAGTTCAAAAGAATTAAAAAGAAAAATGCATGAGAAAGAAAAGAAAAGAAGAAAAGAGAAAAAGCATGTAAGGTGAACTCAATGTAAAATGAAAAAGGAAGAAGTTGGGAATGAGTGAGATTGGTTAAGAAGAGAGTGTGCTTGAAACTTGAATGATGATTTAAACTCTATTAACTCAAGGATTTTGTATTCTAGAAAAAGCAATTTTCTTGATAGCCCAACCACAATACAAGCCTTGGAGAAAGTCCTTGTGATGACATGTGCATGTAAAGATGTTGATTGTTTTAGATGAATGACAATATTCTTTTATGTGACATGTGAATAGTAGAGAGTAGAGTGACCTCCTAAACACTTGAGTGATTGAGTGAAACACTTGCTTGGTGAGAATTGTTAAATCCATGATTACATCTATGCTTAGTTGATTGATCATTCATGAACAAAACATCTGTTGAAAAAAAATTGATTATATGAACTAAATTGGATTGAAAACATGCATGCATCTTTGTAGGATTCCACTGAAATCTGAAGTGTATAATAACTTGTTGTGAGAAAAAGGAATTTTGAAAAGTGTGAATGATTTGATGAAGAAGTGGAAAGCCAAGTATTGTCTTGTTTGCTTGAGGACAAGCAAAGTTCTAAGTTTGGGGTTGTGATAACGGTCTAAAGACCGTTATTTTCATACTTAAATTTGATATTAAAATACACCCTTTATAGCTTAGAATGAGCTTTAAACCAAGTAAAACACTTAGTTGCGTCTATTGAGAGTCAAAAGTTGGTTTTAGAGATATTATGTTTTACATTGTTTTGTAGGGTTTTAAGGTGAATTGAAGATGGAAGTGAAGCAAGGTGGACTTAGACCCATGAAAGAAGGAGAAAAATGATGAAAAGAAGGGTCAAGCAAGCTGCTGAGCGCTAGGATGGTCCGTTGAGCGCTCAGAGCGATTAGAGGGAAACCGCTCAGCGGCAGAACTGACCGTTGAGCGGTCAAAGCAACAAGAGGCAACCCGCTGAGCGGTGAACTTAGGCGCCTGGGTGGTTGATGAGTCGATATTTTATTGATTTCACTTAACTTATTGTACCGAATTTAATCAGGGAATTGTGTTTATTTGTCCGGTATTTTCCCGTTTTTCCTGATTATGCTTAATTTGATTGGAAATTCTAATTTTAATTAATTTGAATTTTCTGAGCTAATTATTTGCATTATTATTTTCAGGGAAAATTTTGGACAAACAATTTGGAGCATTAGGAAGGAGACAAAATAAATTCAAGACTCTCAAATTAGACATTTTAAATTTTAACTATATTGTAATTTATTTGTTTAAACTTTTTGGACAAGCTTGTGCACATTGGGCCAAATTTTGGCAAAATCATGATGGACCCAAATAGTTGTAGGACACTTGTCACCTTAGGGTTTCTTTTAGGGTGGACCCCACCCTTATTTTGGAGACACATGGCCTTAGAAAATAGCAACAACCGTCATATTTTTTGGAGGGGGCTGGAACGGAGGCTTATTGAAAAACGTTTTTTCATTCTCTTTGAAATTGTCTCAAGTGCTAGATTATGGATGAATAAAAAGAGCTCCACGTTGATAGCTGCAGCAACACCTCTCTCTTTTGTTTTCTTTGGCTTTGATCATTTTTTTAGAACGAACTCATGAATGCTTGTACGTTGGTTTTCAATGGTTGAATGAAAAAGGGCTTTTTCTATTTTTTTTTTATTTTGTGCAATGCTGCAACTTTTATTTTCTTTGGAGCTTTTCATTAATTGAAAATGGTGCATCACATTACATTCTAAGAGATTCCAGCCGCCACTTACATTGTTTTTTGGCTGTAACATTTTTATTTTGGGTTTTATTGTGAACCATTTTTTTTTCCTCACCATTTCCCTTTCCGTAATATAACCTAACCATTTTTGTACTAGAAAAAGCATTATGTTGCCTTCAATTTCAAAGGCCAGCTTCATATGAACTGAGGCCTGAATGCGGCAATTTTAAATTCAAGTCAACAAATTGAAATTTAAAGAACAGATATGATATGACATATAACAGGAAGACAATGATAAGGAGATAAAAAACATGAATCTTAATATGTTCAATACGGAAACAGGAAGCAAGACATTTTGTGAAATGCAATCTATATTTATATATGAACCGATGACGGACATTAGATCGTGTAATTATGGTCAGTAACTTGAATGAACGTCAATTCTCATCCGATATGACATTCAAACATCATTCAGTATTAAAGTAATAAATGTCAAAAATCTCTTTGGATACTGATAATAATTGCTTCTGACAAAAACTACGTCTCATATCTTGAGTCTACGACGTTAAAGTAAGAGTTTAAAAGAAAAAATAAGAATAATAAAAATTGATCGACGTTCAAACATCTTTCAGTGGAAAAGTTCTAAATATCTTTGGATACTGATATTAATTATTGAAAATCTCTTTCGATACTGATAATTGACGAAAACTACGTCAAAGAACCATGGGACTAGGACGTTAAAGTGAGAGTTTAAAAGAAAAAAATAATAAAAGATGGATCAACGTTCAAACATCATTCAGTGAAAAAGTGAAAAATGTCTTTGGATACTGATAGTAATTGTAAAAAATCTCTTTGGATACTCATAATTGACTAAAACTACGTCGCAGAACCCAAGTGGACTAAGGCGTTAAAGTTAGTGTTTAAAAGAAAAAAGAAAAAATATTTGAGCGACCGAAGAAGATCAAAGTCGAGATGACTTAATGGAACAAGATTCAGACGGTTCAGACCCTAATCACTAAAACAATTAATGCTCCCAACCACTCCAATGCCCCTCAGTCAATGCCTTTAACGTCTATGCTCCCACAGGCTTCGACGTTTGATTGAAAGAAAAATAAAAGAAGAATAAAAAGTGCAAGACCTTTGGCTTCTACTTGAAGAAGACATCACATGGACTCAATATGCGACGTGAACTACATAGGAAATGAAATAGCTTTGCATCTAATGGTAGAAGATAAACCCAAGACAATTTAAAAAACGATTCATAGATTGTAGAATGATGATGAAGTTGAACAACATTTTTATATAATTATTTTATATCCTAAAATTGTTTCAGCATTAATCATATTGTGAACCATATTTCTTTTTCCTAAACATATTGTAAGATATGTTAACCATTTTTGTAATATAAATAAAAACATTTTGTTAACTTGAACTTAAAAAGGCTTCTTCATATGAAATGACAATGAATGAACCATTTTCAAGTTCGAGTTATCAAATTGGAATATGAAGAACAAAAATGCTTAAAATTCTTAGGAAAAGAAAACGCAAAGAAAATAAAAAACATGAATCCTTATATGTTCAATATGGAAATAGGAGGCAAGGGATTATGTGAAATGCATGCTATATTTATAGATGAAACGATGACGTACATCATGTAATAATGGTTAGTTGCCACCATGTCGTATGAACGTCGAAGCCCTGCCACGTTTGACGTTCAAGCATCAATCACAGAAAAAGTAATATATGTCGTTTGATTAATAACAATCCACATTATGACTTCAATAGTGGTTACATATGTCAATCTGTCTCGACCTTTAGTGTGAAACAAACATCCCAACATTCATTTTAGGGTCAACCAGTCTCGATTGTTAGTTAAACTTAACCTGCTTAATCTTCGACCCAACTCATTATGTCTTAATTTTCTCCAAATCGATTTGTCTTGACATGTAATCCACGACGAGTTTTGGACTTCAATAGACCCCGACTATTCTTGATTCACGCTGTCTCTTCTCGATCTTTGGCTTGGTTTGATGCATCTTAGTTGTTTGTCTCAATCTTATTTTCTAAACTGACATTTTCTAGTTTTTGTCCACAATAATGTATCCTAACCTTCAGGTTATCACTCAACTTAATTTTTCTTTAAATTTAAAGTATTATTCTTTTGTAATGAATAAACAGTTTTTAGTATAATCATACTTATCTTTATCCTAAAATTAACACATACCTAGAAAGATACATTGAAGACTTGATTTATGTTTTATCATACCCATCTTAATCATAAAACTTTTAAAAGGAGAGGAAGAAATATAAGGTGTGGGAATGTTGTTGAATCTAATAAAAAAATATATTTATTATATGAAAAAAGTTAATTTAGATGTTTTCACATAACATAAAATATAATAATATAATAATATTTATCATTATTTTAAGTATTGTGATGTATAACTATATCTCAATTCTCGTGTTTTTTTTGGATTTTTCTCGATTTTATAAAATTCTTTTTTTTCTAATCTTGTTGCAATTCAATTTATGGAAAACCGAATTCTGAGTTATATATTTTTTATATCATAGATTGTTTAGTTTATTTTGATGAAATTTAATAAATTTTATTATTTTTAAAAATAATAAAATTTATTAAATTTCATCAAAATAAACTAAACAATCTAAGATATAAAAAAGATATAACTCAGAATTCGGTTTCCTAGAAATTGAATTGTAATCTAAGATTAGAAAAAGAAAAAGAAAATATAACTTAGAATTCGGTTTTCCGTAAACCGAATTCTCACTTTAAAAAGAAAAGTGTGCTACCTACGTAAATATAAAGCAGAGTATGCTATATGCGTAATATTAAATGTTTTGATTTACTTTCTTATATAATAGTATTATTTTAAATTTATGTAGATAGCACACTGTAGTTCATATTTACATGGATAACACGAATTTATAAATGATTAAAATTCGGTTTTTGGGAAAGCCATTTAAGACTTTAACCATTTTGAAAAATCGCTTAGAGCATAAACGATTTTCTTTGAAAGCTTAAACGGTTTTCAGAAACTGTTTAATATATTAACTTTTAACCTATTTTTAAAATTTTTCTTTCAAACTAAAATTAACAAATAATTTATTTATTTTTAATATTATTTAATATGTTACACTATATTAAATAAAATTTTACATTATTATTATTATTATATTTATTACTATTATTATATTTATTTTTATTTTTAGTTTTATTAATTTTAATTTAAAAACAAAATTTTAAAAAAATGTTAAACGATTTTTTGAATTTGAATTTTTAAAATGAGTCAAAATCAGACTTGCTGAAAGCAAAACCCTAGGTTGCTTATCTTTGCTAAATGGCTGCATCCTCTTCTAATCTCACCAAAATCTCCACATCGGCTAAGAGAAGTACTAGTCCTATAGGATGAATCAGTGACGATGAAGTTAGAGAAAGGTTCATCCATGGAAGAATCAAAATTGTTGTCACTCCGAAGTATCTTGATATGAGCTTATTTGAAAGAGAAGGGTTTATGATTCCTGGTTGGTTGAAGTCTCAGGAACTATCTTCCTTGGTTCAACTAAAAGGATACTAGTATCTTGATCTTGTGAAAGTGTTCTACCACAACCTGAAACTGGTAAACGGTGATATTCACTCTAGAGTAAATGGGGTTGACATTGTGATTAACAATGATACATGGCTGCATGTTGTAGGTTTAAAAGTTGAGGGTGTATCATCTCATCTACTTAACTCGAAAAATTCGTTGTTGAAGATGAGAGATGTCTAAAAAGTGTAGCTAAGACATTCCGATCACAATACAAGGTTAGTGGAGTTGCTTGAAAAAGACCTCACTCATGAAGGACTAAGGATGGAAGAAATAATAATGGCTCATATACTTGCTGATAACGGTCTAAAAACCGTTATTTTCATGCTTAAATTTGATAGTAAAACATACCCTTTGTGGCTTAGAATGAGCTTTAAATCAAGTAAAACACTTAGTTGAGTCTCTTGAGAGTCAAAAGTTGGTTTTAGCGATATTATGCTTGTTTTGCATTGTTTTGCAGGGTTTTTAGATGAATTAAAGATGGAAGTGAAGTAAGGTGGACTTAAACCCATGAAAGAAGGAGAAAAATGATGAAAAGAAGAGTCAAGCAAGCCGCTGAGTGCCAGAATGGTCCGTTGAGCACTCAGAGCGATTAAAGGGAAATCGCTCAGCGCCAAAACTGACCGCTGAGCGATCAGAGCGGCTAGAGGCAAACCGCTGAGCGGTCAAATTAGGCGCCTGGGCGGTTGTCTGTTTTTTTAGATAGATTTTGTAAATCTTTCTGTTATCTATCTGTTATCTTTTTGGGCTTATATATAGCCCCAGTACGAATTAGAAAGGGATTCTTTTGGCAGAGAGAAACGTCCAAAGCTATTCCACACACCTTGGAGGAGGTTCCTTGGATGCTTAGGCTCCATTCAACCAAGTTTAGGGTTATTTGTTCTATTCTTTCATTATTTTCATCTAGTTTCACCATGTCAATGGTGAACTAAACCCTTTGTTGTTGGGGAACAATGTAATCTTTTGAAACTCTCATATATATTGAAATTCTTATTTATTTCATATGCTTGTCATATACTTATTTATCAATTGTTGGGTTCTTGATGAGTCGATATTTTATTGGTTTCACTTAGTTTATTGTGCTAGAATTAATTAGGGAATTGTGCTTAATTGTCCAGTATTTTCCCGTTTTTCCTAATTATGCTTAAGTTGATTGGAAATTCTAATTTTAATTAATTTGACTTTTCTGAGCTAATTATTTGCATTATTATTTTCAGTGAAAATTTTGGAAACACAATTTGGGACATTTGGAGGACACCAAATAAATTCAAGACTCTCAAATTTAGACATTTTAAATTTTAGTTGTATTGAAATTTAATTGTTTAAACTTTTTGGACAAACTTTTGCACATTGGGCCATTGTTTAAAAATTATGAAAAGCCCAATTTTGTAGGACACTTGGCACCTAGGGTTTCCTTTTATTTTAGGGTGGACCCCACCCCTATTAAGGAGGACACATGGTCCTAAGGAAACCTAGAAGCCATCACACTCTGTCTTGGATATTTTTCTGAGTTTGGCTGGGACGTTACTGGGCTGTAACGTTTTTCATTTGGAACATGTTGATATTGAATGATTTTGGATGAAATGAAGAAGCATTTTTGACTTCTATTTTCGTTGCTGGAAGAGAGTTATGTTTCCAATCTATTTTCATTAAAATAGGGTGTGTAGAGAAGGGTCACTGCCTCGGGATGGAAAATGGGTGAAAGCACATTAGTTTAAATTTATAAAAGAACCTTGCTGCTACATGATGATGGAACGTGGTTGGTGGTTGTGTGTGTAGCATTTTTCTTTTCCATTTATTTTGAGAATGAAGAAGTGTTTGTTTGATTAGGTAGTGTCATGGCTAGAGGTGCAGAGTCCGTTTTTTTTGGGTTTATTTATGAGTAATTTTACTTCTTCTAGTGATGTGATGGCAATGTTTTCTTTAATCTTGATTGAATAAAAAAATGGTGCAGTGAGATTTTCTTGGAAATCAAAAGCACGTCTCTTTTCTTTTCTTTTGAAGAAACACTTTCTTCTTAACCTTTAAGTGTTGGGACTTTGGTTTTATAGAAACATTTTCACGGTCTGATGGTTTTACTTTTAAGAACAATTGGCTTTCAATTTTTCCTTTCTAAATTCCTAAACCCTAAACCCTAAACCCTAAACATGTTTCAACTAGGCAGCATTTTCATGTTGAAGCATTTCAATTGCAGCATTTCAATTGGAATTTAGAAGCATTGTCACATCACAGTAGATAGACTAGAAACCTTGGATGAATTGCCTTTGGTGTTGGAAATTATTGAAAGCACATTGACTTCTTTTGTAGCAAATGAATATTCATTCACGTGAGGAATTGATGTCATGGCTGCTGCATATTTTTTAGCACTTCTTTTGTTTTAATTAAGTAAAAAGTATATTAGGTGGATTTTGATTGAAGTTTTGGTGTTGCCGTCACGTCCAGAGAAGATTCCTTTTCTTTGCAGAATTAAATATTTGAAGTTTAATTGGAGAAATGAGTTGGCTTGAGGTGAGGGGACGTTGGCAGCCCTAGAAGTAGAAACTTTTCCATCATTTCTTTGAATTAGAAGAGACTAGCTTGATTAGATAGGATAGGTACGGTGGTGGGGTATTGGAGGTGTTAGTTTATTCATTTACCATGGAGAGAGTGCACGGTTTTTTATGTGTGATGAGGAAAATTAAATTTCATTCTGAAGCTAAAATTGGTGTGCACGGCTGGACAACATTACTACTTTCTTGATTCAACAATTGTCATAGCTTCAAGGTGTGCCGTGGTTGAGTTGAGGAAAGAAGTTGACTTCGTTGCTTTTGCTGGAAATTTAAGCATTGGGAAAGGGCAGCTGTCACGCTCAAGTGCTCTCACACATGGAGAGTATTTAATTCAAATTGGTATTGTAGTGGAATTCACGGCTGCAGCTATATGTCATGGTTTCATGATAGAGCAATTTTAATTTTGTTTTGAGTTGATTTTCATCTTCCTAATTTAGTGTTGCATTTTAAATAATTTTAATTGTGCTAGATAACTGTTTGTTACATTGTTTGGATTTAATATTTTCTTTTGCTTTAATACTGTATAATTTGTTCGGTTGTGTTTAATTTTTGTGCATTTTAATTAAGCTTAATTATCATCTCAAACACTTTCAAACCCCCCCCCCCCACACTGTGTTAGACTTGACTCTGAACCGCAGTTGGTCCTTGAGAGACGACCTAGGGGTCATTCCCAAGCATTATACTGCATTTCTAAATTGCAATCAAATTTGTATGGGCCGCGACACCCATCAAATTTTGGCGCCGTTGCCGGGGACCAACGGTTCGGTTTTAGGTCTTTTGTTGTGTTTGTGTGTGTTGCGTTTTGTCTCGTGTTGTGAGTGTGTGGTTCCGTTTTGTGTGTCGTGTCATGTGTGTTGCATTTAGATAGCTTTAGTTGCATATTTTCATTCCATTCTTCTTTTCCCCCTCCTTTCTACATGTCTACCTATGTTGGTTGTGTGAGTAATGCTTATTCTGCCTATGATTATGAATCTCCTTCTGCATCTGACTCTGATATTACTTCTCATGCATATTCTGCTGATTTTGTCTTGAGAACAATATGACTCATCCTCCCATTCTTGAGAGAGCTCTTTGGGAGCCGGTTCCACTTGATGAGGTTGATGTTCATTGCGTTCTAACCTCTGGACTTACAGATTTGTTGCCTAGGTTTCATGGGTTTGCAGGTGAATGCCCACATGGACATTTGAAGGAGTTCTACACCATTTGCTCTTCGAAGAAACCTCTTCATGTCCCTGATGATCACATGTTTTTAAGGGCATTTCCGCATTCATTAGAAGAAGCAACATGAGAATGGCTTATTCATCTTCCACCAGAATTCAAGGCCAATTGGGAAGATCTTAAGCATTTGTTTTTGGATAGATTCTCCCCTACTCAGCATCATTTTGATTCATATAGCAACGATCCTGGATGGAATGATCCTGACTTGGGATGGTATGGTACTTCACAGCTTCAATATCAAGAACAACCATCTCAGAATACTTCTATGCCTCCACCAGTTCAGCAATACCAGAGTCAGCAGTGTGATGCTCCTGCCCAAATAGCTCCTCAACCTTCTGCTTCTAAGCCTACATTGAAGGAGTTATTGGAGTAGACTATTCAGAACATTCAGTTCCAGCAACTGAACATGGAGTTTCAGCAGGAATTAACTTCCCTTCAGAGTTTGACTGATCAGATGGGGCAGATGGCTACTCAACTCATCGAGGAACAATCTCAAATTTCATAGGAATCATCATTCCAGACTGTTCAGCTTCCAGATGATGTTGGTGCCATCCACATAGGAGATGGGGAGCAGAGTCATGAGCTAACTATTGTGCCACCAACTTTCCTACCCTCCTATGTCCCTACTCTTGCACCTGAGGAGACTGATGAAGAATTGGAAGACCAGGAAGATATGAGCAACACTTTTGAGATAGGTAGACCACTTTCACCTTCCACCACTATACCAATCTTCAGGGAAGTGGAGGTAAACATACTTGAGATAGATTCTGTTGTTGATGATAATGTTGATGATGGGTATGTTGATGATTGTATTGTTGATGAGCATGCTTTTAATTCTCCCTCTTTGCATGACGAGAACCACTTTGTGTTATCGCATCTGAATGTTTGTTCTCCATGCACTGAACATGAATCTGAACCTGTGATTGATATTGTTTCTATTTTTGAACTTGATTCATGTTCTGAGGGTATATCTGACGATCAGCTTGTTACACTGGGATTGGGTGTTATACCCCTGCATGTCATTTCTGTGGAACCATATTGCACTAACCATGTTGCAGGAGGTACACATGCATTTGATCAACACACACCCATGGTGGAAGACAAAGGTGCCAATAGTTTGAAGATTAATAGGCACCAGCTGAACCTGCTCATCAACAATCACTGCTTCTTAGATCCAGGTGTGGATGACATCTCCCTGCTCGATCAAATTTGGAGGATGAAGCAGTTCTTCCTCAAGACTTCCTTGCTAAATCCGGTGGTGGAAGAGATCTCCCTGAAAGTCCAAAATTGGCAACTGCCACCATGATCA
>NC_028355.1:11861621-11865934 GCF_000741045.1 Vigna radiata var. radiata
TGTGCCTTCAGTCTAAGATGGTGTTAGATGCTTCAGCTGGAGGTAGTATCTGTAGGAAGACTGAAGATGAAGCTTATAATTTGATAGAACTTATGGCTGACAATGAAGAAGCACATGATACACATGTTGATGCTATTCAGGAACTGTCAATGATTCAAAATAACGTGATTACACAGCAGTTGGAGGAAGTGACAAGAAGACTTGCTGAGTTATCACAGACAGTTATAGAAACTTCAAAGGCCCCACAAATGTTTCATTTAAACCCTATTCAGAGAAGTACAAAATCCGAAGAAACTTTCTAGAGAATTATGAGGAAAAATGTTTGTGCTGTTGACTGCATGGAGGAAGATAGGGGGAAAGAAGCTTGAGAAATTGTTACTAGAAGTGGAAGAATGGTAAAAGAAAGAGAGGTTGATAAAAAAGGAAGTATAGAAGAAGAAAAGAATCAAAAGGAGGAAGGTGAAGAAAAAATTATGTGGAACGAAAAACAAAAAGAAGAAGCTGAGAAGTTCAAAGAGAAGGAGTATGAAAAACCTCTGCTATATCCAAAAATATATTCCAGAAAAGATAAACAAAGACAATTCGATCGTTTCATAGAAATTTTCAAGAAATTGGAAATAACCATTCCATTCTTTGAGGCACTCCAGCAGATACCGTCTTATTCAAAGTTTTTGAAAGAGATTATTACGAAAAAAAGAAAATATGCCGAAAAAGAAAAAATTGAGGTAGAAGGGAATTGCAGTGCTATCATTCAACGGTCATTACCTCCTAAATCACCCGATCCAGGGAGCTTCACTATTCCTTGTGCTATTGGAGAGCCAGAGGTTGGGAAAGCTTTGATTGACTTAGGAGCCAATATAAATCTGATGGCTCTGGCCATGTTTAAAAAGTTAAATGGGGTACATCTCAAACAAACGAGAATGGTTCTCCAATTAGCTGACAGATCCCTCAAATATCCTTATGGAATTGCTGAAGATGTGATTGTTAAGGTTGATAAATTCTTGTTTCCAGTGGATTTTTTGTTATGGAGATGGAAGAAAATGGAGATGCACCTTTAATTCTTGGACGACCTTTCATGAAAACTGCCAGAATTGTTATTGATGTGGAAAAAGGGAAGCTTAAGGTCCAGGTGCAAGATGAAGAGGTGAACTTAGATGTATTTCTAGCTATGTCACATCCCAAAGACGACAAGTCATGCTTTCAGATGGACTTGGTGGAGGAAATTTGTCTGAGACAAGAAAATAGAGTTCGTAACGTATCCATGTTAGAAAGAACTCTGACTAATGAATGTGAGGATCTGAACGAGGAGGAAGATAAACTCCATCAGAAATGTATACAAGAACTAGAAGCAGCAAAAGAAGTTCCACCAGAAAAAGTACTCTTCGAACAGATGGATCGTACAGGAAAAGCTTCAGACAGTAAGATTGAAATGAAGGAATTGCCATCACACCTGAAGTACGTGTTTTTGGATAACGGAAAACAACCTGTCATTATTAGTGCTTCATTATCTCAAGAGGAAGAAAGAAAATTGGTGGGAATTCTCAAAGAGAACAAAGATGCCATCGGTTGGTCAATTGCTGATCTCAAAGGTATAAGTCCAACTTATTGTATGCATAGAATTCTGATGGAGGACAACTATAAGCCCGTTGCTCAGCCACAAAGGAGACTTAATCCTGTCATGAAAGAAGTGGTGAGAAAAGAGGTATTGAAGCTGTTAGAAGCAGGAATTATTTATCCAATTTCTAATAGCAAATGGGAAGCCCGATTCAAGTGGTCCCAAAGAAAGGAGGGATGACCGTCATTCACAATGAAAAAAATGAGCTTATTCGGACAAGGACAGTCACGGGGTGGCAGATGTGCATTGATTACAGGAGATTAAATACTGTCACCCGGAAGGATCATTTTCCCTTACCTTTCATGGATCAGATGTTAGAAAGATTAGCGGGGAAGCTTATTACTGCTTTCTTGATGGATATTCTGGATATAACCAAATAGTGGTGGACCCTGAAGACCAAGAGAAAACAACATTTACCTATCCTTTTGGTATATTTGCCTACAGAAAAATGCCATTTGGATTATGCAATGCCCCCGCGACTTTTCATAGGTGTATGCTAGCAATCTTTGCTGATTTTATGGAAAAAAACATTGAAGTCTTTATGGATGATTTTTCAATTTTTGGAGATACTTTCCAAAGATGCTTGTCTAATTTGGATGCGGTTCTCAAACGATGTGTTCAAACAAATCTTGTCTTGAACTGGGAAAAATGTCATTTCATGGTTACAGAAGGTATTGTGTTGGGCCACAAAAATTCTGCCAGGGGGATTGAAGTTGATAGAGCAAAGGTTGAGGTGATTGAAAAACTCCCACCACCGACAAATGTTAAGGGAGTCTGAAGTTTCCTTGGTCATGCAAGATTTTATCGACGATTTATTAAGGATTTTTCAAAGGTTGCAAAGCCTTTAAGTAATTTGCTTGCTAAAGAGACACCATTTATGATGAGTCCAGAATGTTTGCAAGCTTTTGACAGTCTAAAGCAGAGACTGATTTCTGCTTCAGTGATTTTGGTGCCTGATTGGGATAAAGAGTTGGAACTGATGTGCGATGCTAGCGACTATGCTATAGGTGTTGTGCTGGGACAAAGAAGAGGAAAGGTTTTTCATGCTATTTATTATTCTAGCAAAGTACTGAATGAGGCTCAATTGAATTATGCCACCACAGAAAAGGAATTCTTGGCCATAGTTTACTCATTGGAGAAATTTAGATCATATCTCGTTGGGTCTAAGCTGATTATTTATACAGATCATGTAGCTATAAAGTATAAACTGACAAAACCTGATTCGAAGCCAAGATTGATTAGATGGGTACTTTTGTTACAAGAATTTGACGTTGAAATTCATGACAAAAAGGGGAGTGAAAATGTGATTGCTGATCATTTATCCCGGTTAGTCAATGAGGAAGTGACAAGCAAGGAGAAAGAAATCTGGGAATCATTTTCAGATGAAGCTCTTTTGTATATTCAGCAAAGACCTTGGTTTGCTGATTTAGCCAACTTCAAAGCCGCAGGTGTTATTCCGGAAGGATTCAATTAGCAACAGAAAAAGAAGTTTTTACATGATGCCAAACAATTCATTTGGGATGATCCATATTTGTTCAAGATAGGAGCAGATAATATGTTGAGAAGATGTGTCACTGAAGCAAAAGCAAAAGATATTTTGTGGCGTTGTCATAATTCTCCTTATGTAGCTCATTATAATGGAGAACGCACCACAAGCAGGATTTTATTGGCCAACTATGTTTAAAGATGCTCATAATCATGCTCGAAGCTGCGACAAATGTCAAAGGACAGGGACCATCTCAAGGAGGCATGAGATGCCACTACAGGGCATTTTGGAAGTTGAAGTTTTTGATTGTTGGGGTATTGACTTTATGGGACCATTTCCTCCGTCATTCAATAATGAATATATTTTGGTAGCTGTTGATTATATGAGTAAGTGGGTTGAAGTTGTAGCATGCCCTAAGAATGATTCTAACACCGTGATCAAATTCTTAAAAAGACAAATCTTTTCACGTTTTGGAACTCCCAGGATCCTTATCAGTGATGGGGGATCTCACTTTTGCAATGCTCAGCTAGCTAAGGTACTTAAGCATTATGGGGTGAAACATAAGGTAGTTGCGCCTTATCATCTGCAGACAAATGGCCAAGCTGAAGTTTCTAACAGGGAAATCAAAAGAATTTTAGAAAATGTTGACAAATTGACAAGTGTACCAAATCGTACAAGTAATATAAATGGTAAGACCAAGTATCGTTTTTCCCAAGAGACTCGTATGGCTTTCTCGTTCGCGTGAATTAAAGTAATAAGACTTGAAAAATAAAAATTAATAAATTGGTTTTGATACAAAATATATTAACATGCAAAGATAAAGTTGATTCAATTGACAAACGAAAACAATGGAGGAATGGATGTTCTTGGGTACTAACAATTTCATCTATTCCTCTCTCTCTTACATACTACCCTTGAATATTAGATTGATTCAATTGTTATGCGACTTTCTTAGCCTCCCCTTAACTCGATCCCTCGGCGAAAAGGGCCTAATATTAACTACTGGCTTGCTATCCCTAGCCTCCCCTAGTAACTAATACCGCATTATAAACAGAAGTTAGCGCAATTGATCGTCCTACCCCTATCCCTANGTGGTATTGCAAAATCAAGAGATTACTCACCAGTTCATGTCANTANTGTACGTCCCCANATCAATAACGACAAACATCAATATACCGAATGAGTTAAACGATAAAGGCCTTAAGCACAGAT
>NC_028355.1:11866077-11922336 GCF_000741045.1 Vigna radiata var. radiata
CAAAAGATTACATTGTTTTCCCCAACAACAATAGGGTTTAGTTCACCATAGACATGGTGAAACTAGATGAAAAATGGAAGAAGAATGGAAGAGCAAACCCTAGAAAAGATGAAAAGGAGCCTAAGCATCCAAGAGATGCTCTCCAGAGAGAAAAATTAGGTCTGGCCGTTCTCCCCTGTCAAAAGAATGATTCTGAATTCGTAATAGGGGTATATATAGGTGAGGAGCGCGTCAGAAAATGGGCCCAAGTCCAGCGAGCCACCGCCGGGTGGTTTAAGTGTGTCGCCCGGCGGTTTCCCTCAGATCCACCCAGCGTCAATCGCCATGCCTTCTCCTTGTCCTAGACCGCCCGGCGGTTTAAGTGTGTCGACTCTTCAAATCTTCATTTTTCTGCTCTTTTCTTGAGTCAACGACCTGTATCTTCAACTCCATTCTTTACTTTTCTCAAATTAGCTTCAAAACAATGCAAAACAAGCATAAAATCGTTAAAAACAGCTTTTGACTCTCTTCAGACTCATTTATTGAGTTTTGCTTGATTCTAAGCTCATTTCGAGTAGTAAAGGGTGCAATTTGGTCCAAATTGACATATGAAAATTGCTGTTTTTCAACCTTCATCAGAAAATACTGTCACTTTTTCAAGAAAAGATTGGTCGCAGAAGTTAGATGATGCTCTATGGGCATATAAAACGACCATGAAAACTTCTATGGGGTTATCCCCTTTTCAGTTAGTCTATGGAAAAGCATGTCATTTGCCAGTTGAAATGGAACACAAAGCTTGGTGGGCTTTGAAATTTTTGAATTTTGACCCTGATAAGGCTCAAGGGAAACGAGGGAACCAGCTGCTAGAACTTGAAGAAATGCGGTTGCATGCTTACGAGTCATTTAGGACTTACAAAGATAAGGTGAAGTTCTATCATGACAAGAAGTTGATTAAGAGAACTTTCCATCCAGGGGAGTTGGTTCTATTATTCAATTCGCGGCTAAAGTTATTCCCCGGGAAACTGAAATCAAAATGGTCGGGACCTTTTGTGGTGAACCGTGTATTCCAGAGTGGAGTAGTGGAATTAGAATCTTCGACTGATGATAATCAACAACATAGCTGGATCGTGAATGGCCAAAGGCTCAAACACTATGTGGGAGGAGATGTGGAGCAATTTGCCTCAGTCATGATGTTGGTAGATCCATGAGGTTTGGGTCAGGCTTGTGACGTTAAACAAGCGCTACTAGGAGGCAACCTAGTTCTCTCTCTTTTACTTTTGCAATTTAAATTCCTAGAATAGGTTGAATTTTAATTTCAATGTGTATTCTTGGCTTAAATACTTTTCTGAAGATGTTTGACTGACTGATGTGCATGATGAGACTATTTGATGATTCGATGTGATTGACAATTGAGTTGTGTTGCATGTTGATAGCCATTGAAACAAATGTTTGATGGATTATGATTGTGATTATGATGCTAAGCAGGGTGTATGAATGAATATTGTGTGAGGAAGCATGTTGTGTGAGGTATTGAGCTCTAGAGTTTTTATTGTTGTATGCATTGTTCAAGGAAAGCATGAATGATATTGCTTTAATCTCAATGATTGATTGAATTGCATGTGAATGTCATATGATCAAGGCAATTTTTGAGAACCCTTCTCGAGCCAAATTTTCACCCAAAGTGCTTGAAATATTATAACCCAAATTCTTGGATGCTTAGGCTCCTTTTCATCTTTTCTAGGGTTTGCTTTTCCATTCTTCATCCATTTTTCCTCTAGTTTCAACATGAAAATGGTGAACTATACCCTATTGTTGTTGCGGGAAACAATGTAATCTTTTGATACTCTCTTTTATTGAAACTCTTGCTTATTTATATGTGTTCTATATTATTTGATTGTTAATTGTTGGGTTCTAATCCGTGCTTAATGCTTTTGTCGTTTAACTCATTCGATAACTGTTGTTTGTCTTTATTGATATAGGGACGTACAGTAATTTCATGAGCTGGTGAGTAATTCCTTGATTAAACAATACCACCTAGGGATAGGGGTAGGACAATCAATTGTTTTTCACTTCTACTCTATAATGCAGTATTAATTGCTAGGGGAGGCTAGGGATAGCAAGCTAGTAATTAGTATTAGGCTTTTTTTGCCGAGGGATCGGGTTAAGGGTAGGCCAAGAAAGTTGCATGACAATTAATTAATCAAGCTAATAAATCAAGAGGAGTAAATAAGAGAGAGCGAATAAGATGAAATTGTGAACCCCTGATGAGTCGATATTTTATTGATTTCACTTAGTTCATTGTGCTAGAATTAATCAGGGAATTGTGCTTAATTGTCCGGTATTTTCCCATTTTTCATAATTATGCTTAATTTGACCGGAAATTCTAATTTTAATTAATTTGAATTTTCTGAGCTAATTATTTGCATTATTATTTTCAGGGAAAATTTTGGAAACACAATTTTGGACATTAGAGAGGACATCAATTCATTCAAGACTCTACACAAAGACTCTTTAAATTTAATTACATTGTAACTTAGTAGTATAGATAATTTTAATTAAATTTGTAAACAATGGGCCAATTTTTCGTAAAATAGTTTAGGCCCAAAATGTTAGAATAGATGACACATGGCACCTAGGGTTTTGCAAAGGAGGTGGACCCCACCTCAATTTTAGGATACTTGGTCCTTGGACAGAGGCCAGCCGCCACATACAAAAAGAAAAAGAAGGAAAGTGGCTGCAACGTTGGAGGAAGGCTCTCGGCATTTTTCTTTGGCAGGGTGTAGTATTTCTTTGCTTTGAATGAATGAAAAGTGGATTAAGTGAGAGTGTATAGGCTGGGACGTTTGGTAGCAATGCTTTTATTTTATTTCTTTGAAAAAAAAAAAGAAAGTGATTAGATGGGAGCTAGTGTATGGTGTAGTGTGGAAGAAGTTCATTAACTCATACTTGGTTTGCTGCAGATGAGATGGTGATTAAGAGAGAAAAGTTTATTTTCATTTTGTTTCATTTAGCAAAGGTATTGTCCCATCATGGTAGGTAGGGTAGGTAGACTTGAGTTTTGAAAGGCAAAGATCATTGTTTGGAAGAAGTTACGTGTTTGGTAGATGAAGTTGATGGAATATCTTCTTTCAATTTCTTGGAGTGTGGCACGGTAGTTGAACCTAGCTTTTGGAGCATTCACTTTCAATTTCCTTTGGTAGGGCCCACCTGGAATTAGGTTGCTTCCAATTTCCATTTGCTTTCAATATATTTTCATTTGCTTTCATTATGGTGCACACGGTAATACCCAAGGGAGAATGGACTCATTCCACTTTGCTTCTAGGAATTGGGAAACGTTAATTTGCTATTCTCGGAGAGCACATCATTTTCATTCATCATCTTTGTTTAAGCATAGAAGCATGATGTGTTTGGCCTTGAGAAGAGAGGAAAATTTTTCCTTCCAATTAAAAGCACATTGGTCACGTGATTAAGTAGGATAGAATTCATGTTTTCTTAATTGTTGTTAGTTTTAGGATATTTTATATTTAATGTTGATTAGCTTTTAATCTTTTTAATTAAGTATTGAAATTTAATAGCTTTAATTATGTTTAGATATTTATCTATTGCATTGATGAATTCTGCATTTTTTGGTTTTATTGCGTTTAGACAGTTTAATCTCTGATTGTGTCGTTTGACTTGTCTTCACTTACTATCCGTTCAATTTAATGTTTTCATGCACTTTAATGTTTTTTTATTATCTTCGGTTGTGTCTAATTTCCATGCATTTTAATTTAGTTTAATTCTCATCTCAAAACACTTTCAACCCCCCCTTTTCGTGTGAGGCCTGATTCTCGAACCACGGTTTGGTCCTTGAGAGACGACCTAGGAGTCATTTCCTAGCTATACTGCATTTCTCATATGCAATCAAATTTGTTTGGGCGGCGACACCCATCAACCCCCAACAACTCCATTCATCCACTGTTTTGTTCTTGTTAATTGAATCAATCTCTTTTTCATGTTCATATTTTATTCTCACAATCAATTAATTAATTTTTCTTTTCAAGTCTTATGATTTTAATTCACACGAACGATAAGGCCTTTCGAGTCTCTTGGGAAAACGATACTTGGTCTTACCATTTATTATTACTTGATACGATTTTTTACGCTTGCCAATCTGTTAACAGAGACCTAGAAGATTTTATTCTTCAAGGTTCCTTTGAAGGAAGCATGAGGAACATTTTGCTATAGTCTAGGAGAGGCGACTGCTGATGGAGTGAAAAGCCATGTACTTTCCTAACTTGGCTCCAGAGTTTGGTCAGGAGATTGAGATTCGAGGTTGGGAGAGACTGACGACTTATCCAGCACCAGCCAGTATCGAGTTGGTAAAGGAATTTTATGTTAATGCCTTGCCGAGAGGAGGAGTGTATGTAGGGAGGTACATGAGCTATGTACGTGGACACTTGATCAGCTATGATCCTGACACCATCAACGCTTTTCGAGGGACTAAGTGGCCAAGAGAGCAGTGCATGTATGCCGCTATACTGGGGGAGGCCAGGGATTATGAGGAGATAGAGCGAGTGATGTGCATCCCTGGGAGGCGTTTTCAGAGAAATTCGAATGGAGCACCAGTGAACATCCTTAGGGCAGATTTAACTCCCCTAGCTAAATACTGGATGGCATTTACTCATGCCAAGATCCAGCCATGCTCTCATGTTTCCGATATCACTTTGCATCGGATCTTGGTCATCTACTGTTTGTTGAGGCAGATGGACGTGAATGTGGGTAGGATCATTACCAGCGAGATTATGAGTTGCGCCAACACTGTGAGCAGCAGGATGCCACTGGGACACCCGTCCCTGATCACCTATTTATGCTAGCAGGCAGGAGTGGACACTTCTGTTCCATCATTCGAGAGGTCGAGGAGTGCTATTAATGCCTCCTATTTTCGTCAGTATTGTAGAGGGGATGAGCCAGTTGGAGCAGTCCCTAGGAGACGTCCTAGGAGGGCAGCAACACAGCAGTAGGATGAGCCTGCAGATGCACGGGTAGGGCAGCCTGAGCCACTAGTGCACAGGTGGACTATGGATGAGTTCCGTAGTGTGATGGCTTGGCCTCGAGGACAGGCACATGGTAGTGGGTTCGGAACTACTAGAACTTCAGGAGGACAGGGTGATGACCAGGAGGATGATGAAGAGTTTGAGGATGCCCAGGAGGATGAGGATGATGATGACTCAGATGAAGATCTACGTTGATGACATCTACTGATGGATGTCAAGCACTGACAGGGATTTTTCTTTTTCTTTTACTTTGTACTTTGAATTAGTAGTATAGGTTAAGTTTATGTTTGAGTCTATGCTTGGCTTGTACACTTATTCAGATAATGGTTCCAATTTATTGCATGATGAGTTCTTTACTATTAATTATTGATTATGGATGATGATTGAGAATGTGTGAATATTGATATCCATGTTGATGGTTCACTACTATGTGAATAGATGAGTAAGTGATTTATGATTATGATTGTGATGCTAAGCAGGATTCATGTGTGAAGTAAGAAAGCATGATTATGTGAGGTATTGAGCTTCAGAGTTTTATTGTTGTGTGTACTGTTTACATGGAATCACGAATGGTATGGACTTAATCTGGATAATTGATTGAATTGCATGTGTGTGTCATATGATCAAGGCCATGCTTGGAAAGCCCTTAGCCAAATTTTCTCCCAAAGAATTGTAAATGATATACCCTTTTTGAACCTTGACCTTAAACAGTATGAAAACCCTTGATTGAATTTGATTTACCTTGAGTTAGGGTTGAGAATAATTATATGTGTTGAAAAGGTTCAAGTTTGGGGTTGAATGGGGAAAGTGAAAGGCAAAAGAAAAAGGAAAGCATTGAGTTCAAAAGATGAAAAAGAAAAGTGCATGTGAAAAGAAAAGAAAGAAGAAAAGAGTTTATGGATGTAAAAGAACTCAATGTAAAATGAAAAAGGGAAAAGTTGGGAATGAGTGAGATTGGTCAAAAAGAGAGTGTGCTTGAACTTTGAATAATGATTTAAACTCTCTTAACTCAAGGAGTTTGTATTCTAGAAAAACCAATCATAACTTGTCATGAGAAAAGGGAGTTTTGAAAAGTGTGAATTATTTGATGAAAAAGTGGAAAGCCAAGTTTTGTCTTGTTTGCTTGAGGTCAAGCAAAGTTCTAAGTTTGGGGTTGTGATAATGGTCTAAAAACCGTTATTTTCATGCTTAAATTTGATAGTAAAACATACCCTTTGTGGCTTAGAATGAGCTTTAAATAGTGTAAAACACTTAGTTGAGTCTCTTGAGAGTCAAAAGTTGGTTTTAGCGATATTATGCTTGCTATGCATTATTTTGCAGGGTTTTTAGATGAATTAAAGATGAAAGTGAAGTAAGGTGGACTTAGACCCATGAAAGAAGGAGAAAAATGTTGAAAAGAAGGGTCAAGCAAGCTGCTGAGTGCCAGAATGGTCTGCTGAGCGCTCAGAGCGATTAGAGGGAAACCGTTCAGGGCAAAACTGACCGCTGAGCAGTTAGAGCGGCTAGAGGCAAACCGCTGAGCGGTCAAATTAGGCGCCTGGGCGATTGTTTGTTTTTTTAGATAAATTCTGTAAATCTTTCTGTTATCTATCTATTATCTTTTTGGGCTTATATATAGCCCTAGTACGAATTAGAAGGGGATTCTTTTGGCAGAGAGAAACGTCCAAAGCTATTCCACACACCTTGGAGGAGGTTCCTTGGATGCTTAGGCTCCATTCAACCAGGTTTAGGGTTATTTCTCCCATTCTTTCATTATTTTCATCTAGTTTCACCATGTCAATGGTGAACTAAACCCTTTGTTGTTGGGGAGCAATGTAATATTTTGCAACTCTCATATATATTGAAATTCTTATTTATTTCATATGCTTGTCATATACTTATTTATCAATTTTTGGGTTCTCATCTGCGCTTAATGCTTTTATTGTTTAACTCATTCAGTAAATGATGTTTGTCTTTATCGATATGGGGACGTACGGTAATGTCATGAACTGGTGGGAAATTCCTTGATTATGCCAATATNGCCTAGGGATAGGGGTAGGACGGTCAATTGTANTTGCTTCAGATCACATTGCATTATTAGTTAGTAGGGGAGGCTAGGGATAGTAAGCCGCTAATTAGTAATAGACTCTTTTCACCGAGGGATTGGGTTAAGGGTAATTAAGAAAGTATGCATGGCAATTAGATAAATAAGTGAAGTAAATAAGAATAGTAGATTTATGAGAGTGGATAAGATGAAATTGTAAACCCCAACAACACCATTCATCCATAGTTTCTCAAAACCAATTGAATCAACTGCATTGCATGTTTATTTTTGTTCTTTGCATATAACCACCAAATTTATTCTCTTTTCTCAAGTCTTACGCGATTAGGTTACGTGAAAGTTAAGGCCTAAGAGTCCTTTGGGAAAATGATACTTGGACTTACGCGTTTATATTACTTGATAACGATCTGGTACACTTGCCAGGGACTTAACACTTGCCTTTGTGATTCTACCTGCAAACCTAAACCAAATATGACAGCTAAAGATATCTACTTGTTGCATGCTCTTAAGAATGATACTTCAATGAATTGGGTGGATGTGCTAAAAGAACATATGACTGAAGGTGCGAGTTCTTATAAATTATCATTATAATTAAGTTTAATATGAAATTAAAATAATATTAAAGAAATAAAGTTTTATTTTCTTTAAATTTCCATGTAATTATTACAAGATAAATTTACACACCTTGATATTATATTTTAAAATAATATTTTATTTCTCTTTAAAAATAAAACGTCGAATATCCGTAGTATTCGACGTTATACTAGAACACTAAAAAGTCGAATATCATACAAATTTGACGTAATCTTAACTGATCACTAGTTAAAAATCCAAATTTTAGTACACTTAAAAAATCCAAATTTCAGTACACTGCAAACTCGATGTCTAAAATTTATAACTCCAGGTCATTGCATCAAGGGTACTCAACATTAGACATCAAACTTTCTAAATAGATTCTGATTTTAAGTGGTTGATTGCGAGATTGATAATAGGGACCCCGTGAACTCAAGACGCTCCTAAGAAACACGCCTTTGGTGAAAATGATCTTGAGAACTTCTTCTTGAAGACTCAGGTTTTTGAATTGTGGCATAAGTGGCTGAGGTAGAGAGAGAATCTTATGCCACAGATTCAAATACCGGAAGCTTCTAGAAGAATCTCTCACGTTCATCTTCAGCAAAGGTGTATCTTACGAGTGTCTTAAGATCATCGGAGTCTTCATTATCAGTCTCGCAATCAACAACTACATTTTTCTCGTATACCCCAACCTCAATTCTGGCCGTTTGTCTATCCTTCGTTGTCGTTCGGTCTCCATGTCTTCGTCCGTCACCACGCTCAGCCCCTCATGGACTAGGTTGAGCGTTTTGTGAGGCAGTTGCTATCGAGAATCCTTCCGTTGTGTCGCACGGTGTGGGTTGCAGGGATGGCAAGGATTTTTCTGTTGTAGGCCGATTTAGGGTTTTATTTGGGTGGTGCGATTCTGGGTTTTATGTTTGCAGGTTGTGCGAAGGAGCAAGCTTCCATGGTTGTGCGAGATTGATGACGGAGGTGCGACGTCCATGGAGTTTGGATGAGAATGAAGGCAGCAGCGCTTTAGCAAAGAGGCTTACGGTGGAGGTTCAGCGACGATTTGGGATTGTTCCGTGGAAGGTGGGTATTGGCCTGATGCGATGGTGCGGCGACAAGGTGGTTATTGGTTGTTGCAAGGTGATTGTTGGAGAAGATGATGATGACGTGTCAAGGTGGTCATGTGGCAGCATGTCATTGGCTGAAATGTTTTTTTTCCCTAAATTTTTTTTTCTTTTTTAATTTTATGTTCAAGTATGTGTTGGTGTAGCACCTGACTATTGAATTTCACAATGTAAATGAGAATGAGGCTTTCAACACTTAATTTTAGGTTTAATTTCCAACTTTGCCCTTACTTAAACATCGGTTTTCACCCTGTATACTTCATTTTTTTAATTCAAGAATTAAAAAATTGTAATTCAGTCAAAACGTCGAATTTTCTCATATCAAAAGAAGTCATGTAACAGTTAGCGTGTGAATGATCAGGTACTATTACATATTTGATTATTACATTATTGCAAATCCCAGGTATTACTACATATTTGATTAGATTTGCAAGTTTACATTTTCCATAGTTATATATAAATATTGGTTTGGTTTATGATATGAGAAAAATAATGATGCATTGATTTGGGAAAGCATGAAAGAAAGGGAAAGACAGGAAAACCTATTTTTAGCCATTGTCATTCAATGGGTTTGGAAAATCAGTGAAGGGTTCAATGGATTTGGAAAACCATGGAAGGGTTCAATGGTTTTGAAAAAAGAAATTAAAATTGTTCACTGGTTTCCAAATAAATTTACAAGATAAATTTACACACCTTGATATATATTTTAAAATAATATTTTATTTCTCTTTAAAAATAAAACGTCGAATATCCTTAACTTTCGACGTAAGATTAAAAGTCCAGTACACTTGATGTCAGTAATGCCAGTGCATTGAGGGTACTCAACATTCAACGTCAACTTTGTAAATAGATTCAGAATTTAAGGGGGTGATTGCGACATTGATAATGGGGACTTCGATGAACTCAAGACGCTCGTAAGAAACACCTTCGGTGAAGATGAACGAGTTGGAGCTTATTCTAGAGTTTCCAGTTTTTGAATTTGTGGCATAAGTGGATGAGGTAGAGAGAATCTTATGCCACAAATTCAAATACCGGAAGCTTCTAGAAGAAGCTCTCTCAAGTTCGTCTTCACCGAAGGTGTTTCTTACGAGGGTCTTGAGTTCATCGAAGTCTTCATTATCATAAGCGTCTTGAGTTCATCGGAGTCTCCATTATCTACGAGCTAATAATGGGGACTCTGATTAACTCAAGACGCTCGTAAGAAACAACTTCGGTGAAGATGAACGAGTGAGAGCTTCTTCTAGAAGATTCCGGTTTTTGACTTTGTAGCGTAAGTGGCTGAGGTAGAGAGATGATGACTTAGGTCATGGACCCATTACTAGAAGTATGACTAGAAGACTCCAAGAAGAGCTTTAAGATATGGACACAACAGGGCAAGTTCTCTTCCTTCATTTTGATTGTAATCTAGAGACATTAAAAGAAAGGATAAATATGTACACCTGATTGCTAAAGCTGCTAGCTGTTGACGGATTGTCAAGCGTACCAAATCGTTCAAGTAATATAATAGGTAAAACCCAATATCGTTCTTCCCAAGAGACTCGAAAGGCTTTCTCGTTCACGTGAATTAAAATAATAAGACTTGAAAATAAAAATAATTAATTTGATTTGATAACAAAAATATTAACATGCAAAAGAGAATGATTCAATTAACAAAAGAAAACAATGGATGAATAGTTGTTGTTGGGGTTTTACAATTTCATCTAATCCGCTCTCTCTTATCTACTCCTCTTGAATATTAGTTTGATTAATTAATTGTCATGCAACTTTCTTAGCCTACCCTTAACCCGATCCCTCGCCGAAAAGATCCTAATATTAATTACTGGCTTGCTATCCCTAGCCTCCCCTAGCAATTAATACAGCATTATAGACGGAAGTTAAAAGCAATTGATCGTCCTACCCCTATCCCTAGGTGGTATTGCAAAATCAAGGAATTACTCACCAGTTCATGACATTACTGTACGTCCCCATATCAATAAAAACAAACATCAGTTACCGAATGAGTTAAACGATAAAGGCCTTAAGCACAGATGAGAACCCAACAATTAACAATCAAAACATATGGGAACCATATAAATAATCAAGAGTTTCAATAAAAGAGAGTATCAAAAGATTACATTGTTTCTCCCAACAATCATAGGGTTTAGTTCACCATAGACATGGTGAAACTAGATGAAAAATGGAAGAAGAATGGAAAAGCAAACCCTAAAAAAGATGAAAAGGCAAACCCTAAAAAAGATGAAAAGGAGTCTAAGCATCCAAGAGATCCTCTCTAGAGAGCAAAATTAGGTCTGGTCGTTGTCCCCTGTCAAAAGAATGACTCTGAACTTGCAATAGGGGTATTTATAGGTGAGGAGCGCAATAGAAAACAGGCCCAAGCCCAGCGGACCATCGCCCGACGGTTCAAGTGTGCTGCCCAGCGGTTTCCTATAAACCTCCAAACCGCCCGGCGGTTTCCCTCAAAATCGCCCAATGCCAACGCCAGTGTCTACTCCTCGCCTTGGGCCGCCCAGCGGTTTAAGTTGCCGCCGGGCAGTGCGTCGACTCTTCAAATCTTCATTTTTCTGCTCTTTTCTTGAGTCTACGATCTGTATCTTTCACTCCATTCTTCACTCTCTCAAAATAGCTACAAAACAATGCAAAACAAGCATAATATCTCTAAAAACAGCTTTTGACTCTCTACAGACTCATTTATTGAGTTTTGCTTGATTCTAAGCTCATTCCAAGTAATAAAGGGTGTAATTTGGTCTATATTAACAGATGAAAATAACTGTTTTTCAACCTTCATCACTAGTTGCACCACCAATCTTTGCTAAATACACCCACAGCCAGATCTTCTTCCAACTGCGTCAGATCACGTGTTCATTAGTTTTAAAGCACATTTTGAATATCCCTTTCTAGAAGGCTTCCATCTTTTACACATGGGGTTCACACGTGGCAGCTGATCCACATTTTATGGTTCATTTTTTCATGCTGCAGCTCCAGGGATATCATATAAATTCATGGCAGCTTCTAGTGTAAGACACTTTTGATTGAATGAAATTTTCTGCTGAGACTTGCTTAAGCCAACTTTCCTTCCGAAAGTCTCTCCTAGCTTAAATCTTTCTCTACAACTTCCTTCCTTGTATGAAAGGCTGCCTGAGTTGTAGCCACCTCCTAAGCATAGCCTCCATTTCCACATCTCCATAAATTACACCTACTTCCGCTGCCATGGACATTTCCTCTGCTGCCTCTGACCCTATGATGAAGGTTGAAAAACAATGATTTTCATATGTCAATTTGGACCAAATTACACCCTTTACTATTCGGAATGAGCTTAGAATCAAGCAAAACTCAATAAATGAGTCTGGAGAGAGTCAAAAGCTGTTTTTAGCGATTTTATGCTTGTTTTGCATTGTTTTGAAGCCAATTTGAGAAAAGTAGAGAATGGAGTTGAAGATACAGGTCGTTGACTCAAGAAAAGAGCAGAAAAATGAAGATTTAAAGAGTCGACGCACCGCCCGGTGGCACACTTAAATCGCCGGGCGACCTAGGACGACGAGTAGGCTTCACGTTGAGAGAAACCGCCGGGTGCTGGCGATTGCCACCGAGCGTTGGCATGGGAAACCGCCGGGCGGTGGTGATTGCCGCCGGGCGGTGGCGATTGCCGCCGGGCGGTGGCGGCAGGTTGTGGCAAGCCGTCGGGCGGCACACTCAAACCGCCCGGCGGTAGTACGATGGACTTGGGCCTGATTTTGACGCACTCCTCACCTATAAATTCCCCTACTACGAATGCAGAGTCATTCTTTTGACAGGGGAAGACGGCCATACCTAATTTTGCTCTCTAGAGAGGATCTCTTGGATGCTTAGGCTCCTTTTCATCTTTTCTAGGGTTTGCTCTTTCATTCTTCTTCCATCTCTCATCTAGTTTGACCATGTCCATGGTGAACTAAACCCTATTGTTGTTGGGGAATTCAATGTAATCTTTTGATACTCTCTCTTTTTGAAACTATTGATTATTTATATGGTCTCCATATGTTTTGATTGATTATTGTTGGGTTATCATCTGTGCTTAAGGCTTTTATCGTTTAACTCATTCGGTATATCGTTGTTTGTCGTTATTGACATGGGGACGTGCGGTAATGACATGAACTGCTGAGTAATCTCTTGATTCTACAATACCACCTAGGGATAGGGGTAGGACGATCAATTGCGCTAACTTCTGTTTATAATGCGGTATTAATTACTAGGGGAGGCTAGGGATAGCAAGCCGGTAATTGATATTAGGCCCTTTTCGTCGAGGGATCGGGTTAAGGGGAGGCTAAGAAAGTCGCATAACAATTGAATCAATCTAATAATCAAGGGTAGTACGTAAGAGAGAGTGGAATAGATGAAATTGTTAGTACCCAACAACATCCATCCATCCAATGTTTTCACTTGTCAATTGAATCAACATTTATTTTGCATGTTAATATTTTTGATCTCAAACTCAATTTATTAATTTTAATTTCTCAAGTCTTATTATTTTAATTCACGCGAACGAGGAAGCCATACGAGTCTCTTGGGAAACGATAGTTGGTCTTACCATTTATATTACTTGTACGATTTGGTAGACTTGCCAATCCGTCAACAAGTTTTTGGCGCCATTGCCGGGGACTCGAGGTTTATTTGTCTTGTAGTGTGAATTGATTGAATTTGACTTAATTATAATTATTTTTGTTTTTATTTTTCTTTTGTTGCATTTTGTCTTATTTTCTTTAAAAGTGCTTTTAGGGTGTGTTTCTTGTGCATGCAGGAGACAATACATACTAGAAGCAGGAAAAACCAACAACCTTTGCTAGAAGGTCTACCATACGAGAAGAGGAACAGACGCCCTTTTTGTAAAAGATCTATTTCTCTAGAAGTTACTCCACCTGAGACTGTTGAACCAAATCTTGAGGAGATGGCCAATCAACCTCCTCCCAGACGCACTCTAGGGGACGCAGCTAATACAGTTGGCCCCTTAAAGTTAAACAGCATTGTAGTGCCAACAGACAATACAACCAGCATGGTGATGAGTCCGGCACTTATCCAGTTAGTCCAGAACAACCAATTCCATGGGTTGTCAAATGAAAATCCTTACAAACATTTGACAGTCTTTGGAGAAATTTGCAACACAGTGAAGATAAGTGGAGTGACGGATGATAGAATCAGACTTAGCTTGTTTCGTGTCTCACTTGGAGGGAACGCAAAATACTGGTTGAATTCTTTCCCAGAGGGAACGTTCAAGACGTGGGAAGCAGTGGTCCAATATTTTATTACTAAATTCTTCCCACCACCAAAGATCAATCAGGGGAAGTTAGAAATCTCTTCTTTCAAACAAGGAATGGAAGAAACAATGGGGCAAGCATGGGATAGATTCAAAGGATTGTTGAGAGCAACCCCAGTTCATGGGTTTGATAAAGCTTCATACTTGCTTGCGTTCCTTGGAGGTTTGCGCGCTCAGACCAAAATGATGATAGATGCCTCGGCTGGAGGCAGTATTAACAGAAAAACAGCAGATGAGGCGCACAACTTAATTGAAGAGATGGCTCTAAATGAAGTGGCGCAGAGTGAAAGGGGCACACAAAAAGGAGGACTCCTACATCTTCCCACTGAAGATGTTGTAGCAGCACATAATCACCTTCTTAGTTAGAAATTGGACAAGTTGCTGAAGGTCGTCTCTGAACTTCCTCGGGGGCTCAGAAATATTTCCCAAGCACAACTTTGCGATTCATGTGGTGGTGACCATATTAATGGTCAATGTGCTTTTACAGAGGAATTGCAGCAAGATGTAAATTATATGGGGGCCCAATCTCCGTACAAACAGGGAAATTTCAACCAAGGTAACTCTAACCAAGGTTGGAAAAATCATCCAAGTATTGGGCAAGGCCAAAATGCTTCTTCTGGACAAGGATGAAACTTCCGACAACAACAACCGTTACCTCTGCGGCAGCAAGTAAGTAATTTGACTGAGTCTGTTAGGGCCCTGAGTAATCGATTTGATGACTTCTACAAAAGATATGAGCAGCAAGTGAATAACAATCAGGCCAACTTTAAATCACTGGAGTCACAGATTGGGAAGCTGGCAACAAGGATAGAAATTACAGAGAAAAACCAGTTTAGGGCCAACACTCAGGCTAACCCTAAGAGGGAATGCAAGATTATGACAAGCCAGAGTGGTTGGGACGAAGACAGTCAAGATGGTTGGGAGGAAGATATTGAAACATTCCATGTGGTTAACAGTGAAGAAGAAGAGACGTTAATGAGTGAATTCTTTGAACCCATGAGCAGTGAAGATGAAGGAGAGGAAAATTATAAGGAAAAAGAAGTTGGTGAAGTGACGGTGTCACCTTTAGAAAATGAGCAGAGTCCTCCCCATTCATAAAGAATCAAAAGTAACAAGGAGGATGAAATGGAACTTACTAATGAAGAAGAGGATCTTGTCGTTTACCCAGAGAAGAGTAATTATCCTCCTAAGGCTAAAGATCCAGGGTGTTTAACACTGTTATGTTCCCTGAGTGATTGGGATGGGGAAACTATGATAGATTCTGGATCCAGCATCAATTTGATACCCACGGAACTTTTGAAGGAAATCGGTGGACTTGTGTTGAAACCCTCTGATTTGACGATAACAATGGCAGACGGTTCTAAAAAAAGGCCAGTAGGAATGGTGGAAGATGTTGTTGTGCGAGTAGACTGTCTTGAGTTTTTAGCAGATTTCATTGTCATGGATGTTAAAACAGAGGATGAGCATCCTTTGATTTTTGGGCGACCCTTCATGGCAACATCAAAGATGTTTATTGATGTTCATAATGGAAGAATAATGATGAGAGATTTGAATTATCTATTTCTCTATACTGGCCGTGAAGGGGATAAGATTAAGACAGTGAAAAGAACAACATTTGAGAAGCCAGAGGTGAATGAAGAACAAGAAGAAACCATAACAGGTAATAATTATTTTGACAGTTGTTGGATGCTTAGGCTCCTTTTCATCTTTTCTAGGGTTTGCTCTTTCATTCTTCTTCCATCTCTCATCTAGTTTCACCATGTCCATGGTGAACTAAACCCTATTGTTGTTGGGGAATTCAATGTAATCTTTTGATACTCTGATGGGTGTCGCGGCCCATACAAATTTGATTGCATATTAGAAATGCAGTATAGATAGGAAGTGACTCCTAGGTCGTCTCTAAAGGACCAACTGCAGTTTGAGACTTAGGTCTAACACATAGTGGGGGGTTTTGAAGGTGTTTTTGTGAATGCAACTAAATTAAAGCACGATGTTAAACCTAACTAACATAATCGAAACGGTTGGATACTAGAGCTAACATAACAACTAAATCATCACAACTAAAAAAAATATAAAACATTAAAGTAAATGAAAATGCTTAAACCCAACTACTAACGCATGTCTAAACATAATTAAAGCACTTAAAATGTAACACTTAAGTTAAAATATTAAATGAACAATGCAACTATAATAATAAAAGGAACGCTTGGCTAATGACGAAATGCACATTAAATTTTAGAATAAAATAAACTATGCTTAGCAAATAATTAAAATGCATGGCAACTAAAAAAAACGTTTAAGCTATTAATTAAAATGCACATTCCAGCAGAAGAAAATAATGTCATGCATTTTCTCCAAGATAAATGATGGCAAGCTATTAATTAAAATACACCTACTCCTAATTAATTCATTACTTGAAAATTCTAAAGGAAATAAAAGATGGTGCTTCCACAATTTTAACGTAACAACCCCTCCAAAATGAAAATAAAAAAAAATGCACATTCTTCACAAACTTCAATCACCAATAGCTACAGGACATGACCGTGCTTTAAAAAAAATAATGAAAAGCCAAATAGTAAAAGGAATTAAAGTCCAACATCACTCAAAATCAATCTTGAAATCTCGTATGCTTCCTTCAATGAAAAAAATTTCCCAACCAAAGCCTTGAATTTTTGCATTCAATAAATAAAAAAAAAAACATCACTTCCAAGCATTAATTTCATTCCAGCAAGGAAACTTAAAAGCAATTGACAACAACTTCCATTTTCATTCCTCACAAGCAATGTTAAACAAAGGCTAACAAAAAAAATAAAATAAAATCGGTGTGGCCCCTACTGCCCTACATTCACATTCAAGAAAGCTCTAAAAAGAAATAAAAACAAAAGGTGCGGCTTCTTCCTTCACCCCTGTATACCAACATTCAAAATCCCGAGGCAAAGAAAGAAAATGTCAAAAGCTTTTTCCTCCTATTTTTTATTCAATAAAGAAAACTCAAGAGCAAAACAAAATGNTGCAGTCAATTAAAAGAAAAAAAAAAGGAATTACTTTCTTTATNTAACCCATGGAGCCAAAACCGAGAGTCACATTTTTCCTCNAGAAAACGTTTCANCATCACCCCCAATATCTCAAATGAAAATNTGTACCCCCCCTTAAGAGTGACGGTTGGAAGCTCTCCTAAAAGTGAGGGTGGGGTCCACCGTAAGAAAATGAAACCCTAGAGTTAGGCCATTTGTCCCACAAAATTGGGCCTTTACATTTTTGCCACTAAAGGGCCCATTGCACATAAGCTTAATTAAAGTTTTCTAATCAACTAAGTTATAATTTAATTAAAAATGAAATGTCTGATTGTTGAGTCTTGAATTGATTTTGTGTCCTCCAAATGTCCCAAATTGTGTTTCCAAAAATTTTCCCTGAAAATAATAATGCAAATAATTAGCTCAGAAAATTCAAATTAATTAAAATTAGAATTTCCGGCCAAATTAAGCATAATTAAGAAAAACGGGAAAATACCGAACAATTAAGCACAATTCCCTGATTAATTCTAGCACAATAAACTAAGTGAAATCAATAAAATATTGACTCGTCAAAATAGACCACACTTAGTCTTTTGCACTCCTGGGCAAAATCAAGACGCAAAACANGNAACAGTTCAACGGACATCAGGGAATTGACACAGACTCAGCAGACAGAATTACAGTCCTCAAGAAATCTGGACAAGGAAAAGTAGTAGACAGTATCCACACAGAATCAGAGAAAACAGATACTCAGAGAAATCATCCACGCAATTCCAAGCATGGCAAAATAATCAATCAATTCAAGAGGTAAATCAAAAGTTACAGAACCTCACAGATGCACTATTAGTGTTTATCTCGAGTGTCTAGGGTAAGCAATTTCAACTCAATGCACTCAAGAAAGCAAACACAAACAGACTTGGCAGGCCTTTAATATCAACACTCAAAACATATGCATGTTCAAATCAAAAGGTCTTTTATNGATGCAATGGGGCCAAGGACAAGGGAGGATAAATATTGGATGAGAAGCTACAAACCAAAAGAAATAGAGGAGCAATGGGGAACAAGTGAAAACTCAGTCAAATCACACCCAAAACCTCTAATTCAATCCTCTTCTTGACTCCATTATTCACACAATTTTTTTTAATTTTTCTCATTTTTTTGTATATTTTTTTTCATCTTGTCTCTTTTTTCTTCTCTTTTTTTTCAGAACACAACTCTAAGAGACAAGATACACAACATATTTATAAAAACAAAAACAAGAAGAGGAACCAACTAGCCAATTCATCTGAATCTCCCAAGAGACCACACTTATTCCCAAAACAATTCCAAAGCTCCAAAATTCCCTAAGGTTAAGGTAAACATGGTTTTTCACTTAAGGATAATTAATGAGCTTGAAAACAAAGAATAGGGGAAAGTATAGGCTTAAAGGGGTTATCAAAGGATTAGAACAAGGTAGGCTCATCTGGCTAGAGAGGCTCAACAACAAAACTGCCTTTATCATTTCCAAACATGCATATCAATCAAAAATCATCAAAAAGAGTCAAGTCAAGGCATATGTGCAAGCAATCAACAGATATATCACACAAGAAAGAACATAAAGTGGCTCAATTCTCACACAAGGTATTCTGTCACAATCAAATCAACCTCCCAAACATCATAATCATCTTTCCAAGCAAAGAAAAACAAGGAATCCAACAAATTAGAGTATCAATGAATTGAAAGACACATCTACAACCTAAACAAAGTCCAGAATTCAAGTGAAACATGCAAAACTGTATATAAGACGAAACAAAAAATACCTAGAAAACAAAAAATTTAACGCAGAAAACATAAACTAAAGAAAATAGAAATCTCCCCCAATAGACCACACTTAAACTACACAATGTCCTCAGTGTGTCACAATCATCAGATTCACAATCAGAATAGTCAAAAGATATAGGCAAAGTGCAATAAAGTGGGAAAAGGAGGAGAGGGGAAAAGAAAAACTCCTCTGATCAAGGTGGCATTTGCCAATTTTGGACTTTCAGGGAGATCTCTTCCACCACCAGATTCAGCCAAGAAGTCTTGAGGAGGAACTGCTTTAGTCTCCAAATTTGATCAAGCAGGGAGATGTCCTCCACAGCTGGATCTAAGAAGCAGTGATCGTTGACGAGCAGGTTCAGTTGGCGCCTATTGATCTTCAAACTGTCGGCACCTTTGTCTTCCACCATGGGTGTGTGTTGATCAAATTCATATGTACCTCCTGCAACATGGTTAGTGCAATATGGTTCCACAAAAATAACATGCAGAGGTATAACACCCAATCCCAGTGTAACAGGCTGAACCTCAGATAAACTCTCAGAACATGAATCAATTTCAAATGTAGAAACAATATCAACAACAGGCTCAAATTCATGTTCAGTGCATGGAGAACAAACATTCAGATGTGATAACAAAAAGTGGTTCTCATCATGCAGAGACAGAGAATTAGAAGCATGCTCACCAACAATATAATCATCAACAATATACAAAGAAAGATGTTGCTTCTCTCTTTTCCAAACAAACTGCTACAGCGGTAGCTCTCCTTCCACTGTCAAATGTTGTATGTGTGGCATTGGGATGGAAACCTCTGGCTCGCTCAAAGTAGTATCAATACACTCTCCTTCATCAACCATGAATTCCTTAATGACAACACCTGCATTATCATTTAATTCTACAACATGGTCATCAAACTCATAGTTAGTCTCATCCATTATAAACTTGGAAGTTGGTTGTATAACAGAATTGATTTCAACACAAATAGAGCAAGAACCAACTTCACAACTACATTTAAAATTTTCAGAAAACTGTGAAAGGTCAAAATTTAATCCCAACACTAGAACATCATCAATTTTCACAGTTTCTGTATCAAAATCAGCACTAACATGTGAATCTGCAGGAGAATCAAGAATATTTGAATGCATAAACAACTCAGGCAAAGCAAGTGGGATTTCAAGTGTAGAGAAAACCTGTGTTGATTCATGTTTCACCTCATCAATAACATCAGAATTAGCAACTGTATCCTCAGGGCTATCATATAAATCAAGATCAGTGCAAGGATAGTGAACATCAGGTATGTCAATGTGCTCTGTAGGGAGTAATGAATCCAGAACATGAGTGTGCACATGCATGTTAATATCAGAATCCAGATGAGGCTTAATGGGTAAAAGCATTAAAATTTTCTTGAACCTTAGATACATGAATAGGGATTTCAAGTTCAGAGTAAGCTTAGGTTCTTCCCTTACTACCTGAATTGGATTTTCACCAGTCAACTTGCAGAATAGCTTCCTTGCCTCTGTTGGAGTTATGTGCAGAAAAGATCCACCAGCAGCTACATCCACAAATATCCTTTCATTGCCTATGAGCCCTTCATAGAAGTAAAGCAAGAGCAAATGCTCAGGGATCTGGTGATTCGGACAAGCTGAGCAAAGCCCATTGAATCGCTCCCAATATTCCGCTAGGCTTTCTTCTTGAAACTGCACAATGGTAGTAATCTCCCTCCTAATGCTGCTTACCTTTGCTGCTGGGAAGAACTTGTTGAGGAATCCTTGCTGTGTTTCCTGCCAGCTATCAAAAGGACGATACCGCTGATCTAGGAACCAGTCTTTTGCTGCACCTTGAAGAGACATTGGAAACACTTTCATCCGTACTTTCTCCTCTGAAACACCAGTAGGCCTCATGGATGAGCACACCCAACTAAACTCCTTGAGGTGCTTGTGTGCATTTTCATGTGTCAGCCCATGGAACTTGGGAAGCCTCTTGATCAGCTCACACATCAAGTCTACAAAATTTGTCATCTCCTCTATTCTCGTGCAAAACATGTCTCAAACCTGGACTTCCACTTCAAGCAAGGATTATACCAAACATACAGAAGCATAATATAGAGGAAAACCATTATTTACAGACTTTGGAATTTCCAAAAACAACAACTAAATGCACAGAATAACAAAATGATAAAAACCTAAACACACAAAAACTACTAAAAGAAATAAACCGAAACAAGACTAACTAAACACCCTAAATCTCAACACAACACAGCTAAACATGCAACACGCACACACAATAACACAGACACAAAACATAACATCACACTCACAACACAAGACAAAACACAATACACACTAACACAACAAAATACCTAAAACCGAACTGTTGGTCCCCGGCAACGACGCCAAAATTTTGATGGGTGTCGCGGCCCATACAAATTTGATTGCATATTAGAAATGCAGTATAACTAGGAAGTGACTCCTAGTTCGTCTCTCAAGGACCAACTGCAGTTTGAGACTTAGGTCTAAAACATAGTGGGGGGTTTTGAAGGTGTTTTTGTGAATGCAACTAAATTAAAGCACGATGTTAAACCTAACTAACATAATTGAAAAGGTTGGATATTAGAGCTAACATAACAACTAAATCATCACAACTAAAAAAATATAAAACATTAAAGTAAATGAAAATGCTTAAACCCAACTACTAACACATGTCTAAACATAATTAAAGCACTTAAAATGTAACACTTAAGATAAAATATTAAATGCACTATGCAACTATAATAATAAAAGGAACGCTTGGCTAATGACGAAATGCACATTAAATTTTAGAATAAAATAAACTATGCTTAGCAAATAATTAAAATGCATGGCAACTAAAAACAAAACGTTTAAGCTATTAATTAAAATGCACATTCCAGCAGAAGAAAATAGTGTCATGCGTTTTCTCCAAGATAAATGATGGCAAGCTATTAATTAAAATACACCTACTCCGAATTAATTCATTACTTGAAAATTCTAAAGGAAATAAAAGATGGTGCTTCCACAATTTTAACGTAACAACCCCTCCAAAATGAAAATAAAAAAAAATGCACATTCTTCACAAACTTCAATCACCAGTAGCTACAGGACATGACCGTACTTAAAAAAAACAATAATGAAAAGCCAAATAGTAAAAGGAATTAAAGTCCAACATCACTCAAAATCAATCTTGAAATCTCGTATGCTTCCTTCAATGAAAAAAATTTCCCAACCAAAGCCTTGAATTTTTGCATTCAATAAATAAAAAAAAAAACATCACTTCCAAGCATTAATTTCATTCCAGCAAGGAAACTTAAAAGCAATTGACAACAACTTCCATTTTCATTCCTCACAAGCAATGTTAAACAAAGGCTAACAAAAAAAATAAAATAAAATCGGTGTGGCCCCTACTGCCCTACATTCACATTCAAGAAAGCTCTAAAAAGAAATAAAAACAAAAGGTGCGGCTTCTTCCTTCACCCCTGTATACCAACATTCAAAATCCCGAGGCAAAGAAAGAAAATGTCAAAAGCTTTTTCCTCCTATTTTTTATTCAATAAAGAAAACTCAAGAGCAAAACAAAATGNTGCAGTCAATTAAAAGAAAAAAAAAAGGAATTACTTTCTTTATNTAACCCATGGAGCCAAAACCGAGAGTCACATTTTTCCTCNAGAAAACGTTTCANCATCACCCCCAATATCTCAAATGAAAATNTGTACCCCCCCTTAAGAGTGACGGTTGGAAGCTCTCCTAAAAGTGAGGGTGGGGTCCACCGTAAGAAAATGAAACCCTAGAGTTAGGCCATNTGTCCCACAAAATTNGGCCTTTACATTTTTGCCACTAAAGGGCCCATTGCACATAAGCTTAATTAAAGTTTTCTAATCAACTAAGTTATAATTTAATTAAAAATGAAATGTCTNATTGTTGAGTCTTGAATTTATTTTGTGTCCTCCAAATGTCCCAAATTGTGTTTCCAAAAATTTTCCCTGAAAATAATAATGCAAATAATTAGCTCAGAAAAATCAAATTAATTAAAATTAGAATTTCCGGCCAAATTAAGCATAATTAGGAAAAACGGGAAAATACCGAACAATTAAGCACAATTCCCTGATTAATTCTAGCACAATAAACTAAGTGAAATCAATAAAATATCGACTCATCATACTCTCTCTTATTGAAACTATTGATTATTTATATGGTCTCCATATGTTTTGATTAATTATTGTTAGGTTATCATCTGTGCTTAAGGCTTTTATCGTTTAACTCATTCGGTGTATCGTTGTTTGCCGTTGTTCACATGGGGACGTGCGGTAATGACATGAACTGGTGAGTAATCTCTTGATTCTGCAATACCACTTAGGGATAGGGGTAGGACGATCAATTGCGCTAACTTCTGTTTATAATGCGGTATTAATTACTAGGGGAGGCTCGGGATAGCAAGCTGGTAATTGATATTAGGCCCTTTTCGCCGAGGGATCGGGTTAAGGGGAGGCTAAGAAAGTCGCATAACAATTGAATCAATCTAATAATAAAAGGTAGTACGTAAGAGAGAGTGGAATAGATGAAATTGTTAGTACCNAACAACATCCATCCATCCATTGTTTTCACTTGTCAATTGAATCAACATTTATTTTGCATGTTAATATTTTTGCTCTCAAACTCAATTTATTAATTTTAATTTCTCAAGTCTTATTATTTTAATTCACGCGAACGAGGAAGCCATACGAGTCTCTTGGGTTATGATACTTGGTCTTACCATTTATATTACTTGTACGATTTGGTACACTTGCCAATCCGTCAACACCCTGCTGACACTACCGAGAAACATCCTCTTTTTGAAGACTGACGGAGTGCTCTTGACGTCCATCCATTTCTCTGCTTCGTGAAATATCTCTCGGTTCAGTATATCCACCTCCTTACATGGCTCATCAAGTGGTATTCAGAGCAAGGATGCTGGATCCGTGAGATAAGTTCTTCATTCTGCAATTTAGATTATGTCATCACCATTCCTTCAATGTCTTTGTGTTCATGTTACTGTTTCATTGGATGGTTTTTCATTATTTAGGATCTTTGAGTCTTTGAGCCGTGCTATCTTTTAATTACTTGAGTTTTTTCATTTTAATCGATTGAACTTTTAGGTTGAGTCATTTTTAATTTGAGCATCCATCCTGTTATGTCATATGTCATGTGCAATTTAGTTTTTGTTTAAAATCTGGTTGAATAACCGTGTGATCTGCATCTGTACTGGAAACTCTTAGAGATACATGCTCTCTGCACAATATATGAGCGATGATTATTGAGATGATAAGCTCATGTGCATGAATTTGTAACAATATTTGAGAATCCAGTAGATCCATACAGAGCACACTGCATCTGTTTTTTTGAAATTTCAGAAGTATTGTTTCATTGCCTGCAGTTATTATATGATTAGTTACTGCATAAGTTTTGTGTTTACATGAAAGCTAGTCCATAGTGAATTGTGTTATCTTGATACTTGCAGTTAACCGAGCTGCACTTGGTTTAGTTCAGTCTTTTCTGCGTGTTAAATTGGCTGAGTACTTTAGATCATGTCCAGCCATCTAAATCATTTCCTGTCACTTTGAGCAATTTTCCTTGATTGTCTCAAGTTCATTCTTGTGGTGTTTGAGTTGAATTACCATTGTTTGCAAAATTTATCTATCATAGTTGCTTAAAACAGTTTGCATCAGAACTGCTATATTCAATTCCTGATATATAAAGAATTTTGGCTAAAATTGTGGCTCAACAAGTTTGTTTTAATCATTCAAACATGTTTGAAACGGTTTAAGCTTGCCAATTGTTGTTATGTGCAAAATGCATATGTGACTAGTTAAATTTTGGGTCAATTCTGTCTGAATATAGTAGCAGTGCAATGATCTGGTCAAATTGTCATATTAAATGTGTTGATCGGCTAATACATCTGGATGTAGTAAAAGCTTGGTTCTATAACATACAATTGAGAAAAAAAATGAAAAAAAAATCCAAATTATAAGAAAAGCAAAGTAAAAAAAAAAAACTGAAAGGACCAATGCATCCAGTCTTGTGAACTGTCGAATAGCGTTTTCCACTTTTGCATATTTTTTTTACTGCTCTTTGAGGCATTATCACACAGTTTGTGATATTTGCCAAACACTGTTATTTTGATCCAATTACTTGTTGTGTTATTCATTGTTGTGCGTTCAATCTAATCTAAAACTATTCCTAGGATCCTTTTGAAGTGCTCTCATGATTACCACCTGCTTAATTCTTTGATTTTAAGTTTCTTGAAACTTTTGCACATGACCTGTTTGATAAAAGGTTGTGTGTTGTTGTCATTCTGTTTGTTCATTACGGGCAGTATCATGATGCAGAGTAAATCCTGAACTGGCCTGCTGTGTAGGTGTGCTATAACTCAGACTCTATACCTGCAAGGAAGCATCAAAGGAAGTGAAAAGATTGATTATACAAGCAAAAAGGAAAGGTTGATGGAATGGTAGAATTGGTACTACTGCAGTTATTCAATTCCATAGCAGCTGACAGTAGATTTGTTTTCTTCTTGCTAACTTGACTAAAAAGTCTCTCCCCCTAAAATTGGTAGATGGTGCGTGTGTCTTAGATCCAAAGTCTAAGCCTCACCTAGGAGTCCTCACCTTTACATTTCATTCCTTCATTTTTTTAAGCTTGTTAATTTTCGTTTAGGAAACTTAGAGTCCGGCCTTAGAGTCTTAGTTGTTTTTCTTGGTTTTTGAGTTTTCTTTTGTGATCTTAGAAGTGATCTTGGAGTAACAATAACTAAGTAAGTAGCCTAGAACATTTTTGGCAAGAAAAAGGCTTGGTACTTAGGCAACCCTAGTGGTTCACCTCCCTTACCTGGAATTTGTTCTTGGGCGAAATCTAAGGAAGTTGTAACACAAGAAAACTTTTACAATCACAAAATGTCAAAGCGGCAATCTCCAAGAGTTAGTGATTCTAAGGATCAAATTACTCTTAAAGATATTTCAAGGCAACTCAGAGAACTAACTCAATGGAGACTTGATACTGAGAGAAAAATGGAATATGCTCAACAAGATAGGGAAAGACAAATCACCATAATTCAAGATGAGTTGAGAGTCATGAGAGATGAGCAAGGAAGAGTGTGGGAAAGTAGGAGTGGAGATTTCCACCATGAGGTAGAGAATTTTAGAATGGGAGATTATTATGGGGATTATTCTTCTTCTAGAAGACATAGACGGGAAATTCAAGATCCCCCTAAAGAAGTCAACATCAACTTGCCCCACTTTCATGGAAAAGATGATGTGGAGGCCTTTCTAGATTGGGAAATGAAGGTGGAGCAACTTTTTGCTTGCCACCAAATAAGTGAAGAGAGAAAGGTTCCTTTAGCAACCCTTAGCTTTCAAGGGTATGCCATGTATTGGTGGACTGCCATAGTGGAAGAAAGAAGGCGCCACCAAAATCCTCCAATAAGATATTGGAATGACTTGATCACTGCCCTTAGGAGGAGACATACTCCCTCCTACTATCATAGAGAACTTATGGATAAACTCCAAAGGTTACAACAAAATTCTATGTCTGTAGAACAATATAGACAAAAGATGGAGTTGTATATGATAAGGGCAAAGATTGAAGAGACAGATGAACTCACAATGGCTAGATTTTTGAGTGGGCTCAATTATGAAATTAGAGACAAGGTTGAACTTTTACCTTATATAGATTTGGATAGTCTTGTCCAAATGTGTATTAAGGTAGAACAACAAAATTTTAGAAAATCCTCTCACAAGAGAGCTCAAGTTCAACCTTTTGAAAAGAGAAGTTTTAAAGAAAAAAAGTCATTTAAACCTCTAGCCAAAATTGTTGAGAAACCCAAACAAGAGTCCTCTTCCCACCCTAGAACTAGTGAAATCAAGTGTTTTAAATGTCTAGGGAGGGGTCATATAGCTACTCAATGTCCTACAAAAAGAAACATCATTTTAAAAGGCAAGGACATTTATAGTAGTGAAAGTGAATCCCCTACTAATGAGAGTGAGGGTGAGACTGAAAAAGAAGAGGAAGTATTTGCGGATGATGGTCAACTTCTCATGGTGAGAAGGGTGCTAAAAAGTCAACCAAGTCTAGAACATCTATCACAAAGAGAGAACATCTTTCATACAAGATGTAAATTTCAAGAAAATCATTGTTCTCTCATTATCGATAGTGGTTCTTGCTGCAACTGTTGTAGCACAAGATTGGTTGAGAAATTGAATCTTGTTGTCATACCCCATCCTAAACCTTACAAACTTCATTGGCTAAATGAAGATGGGGATATCATAGTCAAGACTCAAGTTAAACTGGCATTTTCCATAGGGAACTTCAAAGATGAAGTTATTTGTGATGTAGTTCCTATGGAAGCTTGTCATATACTATTGGGGAGACCATGGCAATTTGATCATAATACTATACACCATGGTCTAACCAATACAATAACAGTGCACAAAAAGGATAAGAAATTTGTGCTTCACCCTTTGACTCCTGTCCAGGTGGCTCAGGATCAAGCACAAATGAAGTCCACAAGAGACCAAGAAAAAGAACAAAAGAGAAAAAAAAGTTCAAAACAAAAGAAAGAAGCAGGCCTTAGAGATGAGAAAGGGGTTTTGGAGTCTAGTGTTTCCTCCCACAAGGTTACTCAACATGAAGTCCTTTTAAATAAAAAGACTTTAATCAATACTCTTCAAGTTGAGCAACCTTCATACCTCCTTCTTTGTCAAGGAACACTCACATGCACATTTAGTGATTCTAAGACTTCTACTCTATCTCTTTCAATACAAAAACATTTGAAGGAATTTGATGATATATTTCCCAAAGAAATTCCAATTGGGCTTCCACCTTTAAGAGGGATAAAACATCAAATTGACTTCATTCTAGGGGCAACTCTTCCTAATAGGCCTGCCTATAGGACCAATCCCCAAGAAACAAAAGAGATTGAATCACAAGTTCAAGAATTACTAGATAAGGGTTTGGTTCAAAAGAGCCTAAGCCCATGTGTTGCACCTGTGTTGTTAGTGCCAAAAAAAAAAGATGGAAAGTGGCGCATGTGTTGTGATTGTAGAGCTATCAACAACATCACAATAAAATACAGACATCCCATTCCTAGACTTGATGATATGTTGGATGAATTACATGGGGCTCAAATTTTCTCAAAAATAGATCTTAAGAGTGGATATCAGCAAATTCGAATTAAAGAAGGAGATGAGTGGAAAACTGCTTTTAAGACTAAGTTTGGTTTATATGAATGGCTAGTAATGCCTTTTGGTCTTACAAATGCCCTAAGTACATTCATGAGACTTATGAATCATGTTCTAAGGGATTGCATTGGGAAGTTTGTAGTTGTTTATTTTGATGACATTTTGATCTATAGTCAAGACTTGCACAATCATGAAAAACAGTTGAGAATTGTTTTAACAATTCTTAGAACCAACAAATTGTTTGCAAATCTTGACAAATGCACTTTTTGTGTTGATAGTGTCATTTTCCTGGGTTTTGTAGTCAATAAAAATGGGGTTCATGTTGACCCTGAGGAAATAAAGGCTATCCAAGATTGGCCTCCCCCAAAGAATGTAGGAGAAGTTAGGAGTTTTCATGGATTGACATGTTTTTACAGAAGATTTGTACCTAACTTCTCTAGTCTAGCTTCACCTCTCAATGAGTTGGTGAAAAGGGATGTTACATTTATTTGGGGAGACAAACAACAAAAGGCTTTTGAGCTACTCAAAGAGAAGCTCACTCAAGCACCCATTCTAGCTCTTCCCAATTTTTCAAAAACTTTTGAGCTAGAATGTGATGCTTCAGGACATGGAATAGGTGCGGTATTATTACAAGAAGGACATCCCATTGCCTATTTTAGTGAAAAACTTCATGGGGCTTCTTGTAACTATCCCACCTATGATAAGGAACTTTATGTTGTTGTGAGGGCTCTTCAAACTTGGGAACATTACCTTGTTTCTAAGGAGTTTATCATCCATAGTGATCATGAATCACTAAAATATTTGAAGAGTCAACACAAGTTGGAAAAGAGGCATGCTAAGTGGCTTGAATTCATTGAACAATTCACTTATGTTATCAAATACAAGAAAGGAAAGTCTAATATAGTGGCAGATGCTTTGTCAAGGAGAAATACATTACTAGCCACTTTAGGAGCTCAAATTCTTGGGTTTGATAACATAAAAGAATTATATACTCAAGATAGTGAGTTTGCCACATTATATGAGGAATGTTTGCAAAAACCACAAGGAGGATTCTATGTGAGAGATGGGTATCTTTTCAAAGAGGGCAAAATTTGTATACCCCAAGGCTCACAAAGAAAACTCCTTGTCAAAGAGATGCACGAGGGAGGATTGATGGGGCATTTTGGGGTTGATAAAACCTTAAGCATGCTAAAAGAGAAATTCTTTTGGCCCCACATGAGAAGAGAGGTTCAAAGGCATTGTTTTAAGTGCATTACTTGTTTAGCATCCAAATCTAGAGCAATGCCTCATGGTCTCTATACTCCCTTGCCAATTGCTTCAACTCCTTGGGAAGATATTAGCATGGACTTTGTCTTAGGACTTCCAAAAACTTCTAGGGGTTTTGATTCTATCTTTGTGGTTGTGGATCGTTTTAGTAAAATGGCGCATTTTATACCCTGCCATAAGATAGATGACACAAGCAATGTGGCTAGGTTATTCTTTAGAGATGTGGTCCGACTTCATGGTCTACCTCGAGTCATTATTTCTAATAGAGATTCAAAATTTCTTAGTCACTTTTGGAGAACCTTATCGTCTCGATTAGGACCTAAGCTCTCTTTTTCTACTACTTGCCATCCTCAAACAGATGGTCAAACTGAAGTAGTCAATAGATCTCTATCTACTTTGTTGCGAGTAGTCCTTAAGGGTAACCACAAATCTTGGGATGAGTATCTTCCACATGTGGAGTTTGCTTATAATAGGGTAGTTCATAGAAAACTAAAGTTTCTCCTTTTGAAGCTGTATATGGTTTTAATCCTCTCACACCTATGGATTTAATTCCCTTACCTACTTCACATGAATTTGTTCATCAAGAGGGAATTTCTCAATCCAAATTTATTAAAACTTTTCATGAGAGGATTAGTAATCAAATACAACAACAAAGTGAGAGATATACTAAGTATCACAATAAGGGTAGAAAAGAAGTCATTTTCAATGAAGGTGACTTAGTTTGGCTTCACCTTAGAAAGGAAAGATTTCCTATTCAAAGAAAGTCTAAACTAAGTCCTAAAGGAGATGGCCCTTTTAAAATCCTTAAGAAGGTCAACAACAATGCTTATTAGTTAGATCTTCCATCAGAGTATGGTGTCCATTCTACTTTTAATGTTACTGATCTTTGTCCTTTGCAGGATCTGATATAGATGAAGATTTGGATTTGAGTACAAATCCTCTTCAAGGGAGAGGAGATGATGACTTAGGTCATGGACCCATTACTAGAAGTATGACTAGAAGACTCCAAGAAGAGCTTGAAGATATAGACTGATGGGTGTCGCGGCCCATACAAATTTGATTGCATATAAGAAATGCAGTATAGCTAGGAAGTGACTCCTAGGTCGTCTCTCAAGGACCAACTGCAGTTCAGAATCAGGTCTAACACGAAATAGGGGGGTTTTGAAAGGTTTGTGAATGCGGATGAATTAAATTGAAACACAGATGCAAACAGAAATGTGAAAACAGAATTGCAAAACGAAATCAAATACAGAATAAAGACGGTTGGTCATTAACTCAATCACTATGCTTCCTATCACAGATTAACGACGAGTACACACTACTCTAACCCAAATCCGACACGAATCACCCAACTAAGCGAAGGCTAATTCGATCTTCAAAATTACAGACTAAGCGAATGCAATGCACAAATTTAATCAATCATCCACCATACAGTCTAATCAACTAAGCGAAGAATTGACACCGATTAGGAAACTAAGTGTATACCTAATCGCAGGCAAACAACAGATTAAATATTGAGCAGAATCAAAGCAGCAGTATGGCAATTAAAGTTCAAAAATCTCAGGGAAGCAAAGTAACTTTATTAACAATCAACCCGACTAATTTAAGCTATCATTGCAATTAAATTAACACAAATGAACAGAATAGAATAGACGGTATTAAAATAAATTAAAATACTAGAATAAAACATTCGATGACAAGGTGCAAAGAAGGTAAAATAAATTTAAAATGAAACAAGTAAACTAAAGAACCAACAAGGTAAATCATCGTTGAAACAACAAGTTAAAAAATGCTTAAAAAGTGGAAATTAAATTAAATGAGTAGAGCTAAACAAAGCAAGCAAAGCTAATTAAAAATCAACCAAAATATGCTCTCAAATTAAATCACCACGTGTGTGCCTCCTTTTGGAATAAAAGAAATGAATCCAGCATGGTGCTTCCATATTCTTCAATGCTCAAACCGTAACACCTCCTGCTTGTAATTTCAATGGAACTTAAACGTAACTTATGTGGGTGGCAGCTGGAATAATAAAAAAAAGCTCATTGCTTTGAAACATAAGCTAAATTGCAAGTGTAAGCTGCTTCCGTGTGCTCCCAAGTAGTAGCACCGAATATGCTTTCTCCAATTGAATAAAAAAAACGTTGCACCCATCATCACCAATGCCGTGACACATTTTCCTTTTACACCGACCAGCTCTCAACCAAATGCTCAAGGGTTCAAGAAAAGAAGCTAAATCCAAGCTTTTTTCCATGTAAGTCACTTGATAAAAATAAAGAAATCACTCCAGCCATAACCGTGCAACCACCGTGAATGCACAAAGATGAATCAGAGAAATTAAATTTTCCAAAAGCAAAATGAGTGGGATAAAATAGGAATGTTGTCTTCAATTGAAAATTAAATGTGCTGGAATAAAAAACTTCAATGCAAAGGAATTTTTAAATCCATTAAAGGAGCCAGTAAATAAAAGTTGTGTGCTTTTGAAATCCAAATAGAATCAGCAATTTTTTTCCAGCAAAGAAATGCATAAGCGTAATAAAGAAAAAATCATGTGCGTGATGAATTTCCTCCCAAGCTGGACGTGGAGAAGCAACGTGTGCACACCAAATTGATTGCATGCTTTCTAAATAAGCTAAAATGGTATGCCAAAAACCGTGAACTGCATTCTCCCTCATCCAAAATCCAGCAACATTGTCAACATCGTTTTTAATAAAACGTTGTAGCAGCCCCTAGTAACGTCCCAGCCAAAATCAGAATATAAAAGAGAGAGTGTGACGGCTGGCTAAGGAATGTCCCCTCCCTAGGGTTGTGTCCCCTAAAAATTGGGTGGGGTCCACCCTAAAAAAATAAAACCCTAGGGTGTCAAGTGTCCTACAATTTTGGGCCTAGTCTACTCTACCAAAATTAATCTAAATTACAAACATTTGTCCAAAAAGTTTAAACAATAAAATTACAATATAACTAAAATTTAAAATGTCTAATTGGAGAGTCTTGAATTTATTTGGTATCCTCCAAATGTCCTAAATTGTGTTTCCAAAATTTTCCCTGAAAATAATAATGCAAATAATTAGCTCAGAAAATTCAAATTAATCAAAATTAGAATTTCCAGTCAAATTAAGCATAATTAGGAAAAACGGGAAAATACCGGACAATTAAGCACAATTCCCTGATTAATTTTAGCACAATAAACTAAGTGAAATCAATAAAATATCGACTCATCATGGACACAACAGGGTAAGTTCTCTTCCTTCATTTTGAGTGGAATCTAGAGACATTAAAAGAAAGGGTAAATCTGTCCACCTGATTGCTAAAGCTGCTAGCTGCACCACCAATCTTTGCTAAATACACCCATGGCCAGATCTTCTTCTAGCTGCGTCTGATCACGTGTTCATTAGTTTTAAAGCACATTTTGAATATGCCTTTCTAGAAGGCTTCCATCTTTTACACATGGGGTTCACACATGGCAGCTGATCCACATTTTATGGTTCATCTTTTTCATGTTGCAGCTCCACGGATATCATATAAATTCATGGCAGCTTCTAATGTAAGACACTTTTGGATGAATGAAATTTTTTGCTGAGAATTGCTTAAGCCAACTCTCCTTCCAAAAGTCTCTCCTAGCTTAAATCTTTCTCTACAACTTCCTTCCTTGTATGGAAGGCTGCCTGAGTTGTAGCCACCTCCTAAGCATAGCCTTCGTTTCCACATCTCCATAAATTACACCTTCTGCTGCCATGGACATTTCCTCCGCTGCCTGTGACTCTCCTGACACTACCGAGAAGCATCCTCTGTTTGAAGACTGACGGAGTGCTCTTGACGTCCATCCATTTCTCTGCTTCGTGAAATATCTCTCGGTTCAGTAGATCCACCTCCCTACGTGGCTCATTAAGAGAAGCGTCTAGAAGAAGTTTCACATGTTCATCTTCACCCAAGGTGTTTCTTACGAGTGTCTTGAGTTCATCGGAGTCTCCATTATCAGTATCGTAATCAGCAACTACCTCTTTCTCTTATAACCCCACCTCGATCCTGATCGTCTGTCTATCCTCCTTGCCACCAACATTCGAGAAGCTGGCACGCGTAGCCGTTCGGTCTCCACGTCTTTGTCCGCCACTACGCTTTGCGCCTCATGCACCAGGTCAAGTCTTTTGTCGAGGCAGTTGCCTTGGAGAATCCTTCAGTTGTGTCGCACTGTGTGGGTTGTAGGTATGGCAAGGATTTTTCTGTTGTAGCCCGATTTAGGGGTTTTTCTGGGTGGTGCAATTCTGGGTTTTCGGTTTGCAAGTTGTGCAAAGGAGCAAACTTCAATGGTTGTGCAAGATTGATGACGGAGGTGCGGCGTCCATGGAGTTTGGATGAGAACGAAGGCAACGGCACTTTGGCGAAGAGGCTTGCGGTGTAGGTTCAGCAACGATTTGGGATTGTTCTGTGGAAGGTGGGTGGTGGCCTGATGCGATAATGCGTCAACAAGGTTCTTGCTGGTGGTGCGGCGATTGTATACGGCACCCTAGGGTTTGGTTTGGAATTAGGGTTTTAGATTGTTGGAGAAGATTATGATGACGTGTCAAGGTGGTGATGTGGCAGCATGTCATTTGCTGAATTGTTTTTTCTCCCTAAAATGTTTTTTCTTTTTTAATTTTATGTTCAATTCAACTATGTGTTGCTGTAGCACTTAATTTTAGGTTTAATTTCCAACTTTGTCCTTACTTAAACCTCTGTTTTCCGCCTGTATACTTAATTTTTTAAATTCAAGAATTAAAAAATTATAATTCAGTCAAAACGTCGAATCTCCTCATATCAAAATATGTCATGTAACAGTTAACACGTGCATGATCAAGTTCAACAATCATACAATCGATTAAAATTGATAAACATAGATTCAATCATGAAATGTAAAGCGACTAGATTTAAACCAACACTAACTGATTTCATTTATATTTCAAAACAATATTACAAACAGATAATTACTGCAAAAAACCAAACAAAATGGCAGTCTAAGCCATTATCAGAAGACAATTAAGAAAAAAAACAAACAAGACACAACAAGAGACATAAGACATAATATGGGGTGTATTTTTATTCCTATCCTTCTTCAACTGAATCCATAGAGTCATCTTCAGATGTGTCTTCATCCTTCCCATGTTGCATAATACGATCAACCTTTGTCTCGAGTTGATTGAGCTTGTTAACAATTAATTGAAGCGGATTAGCTGAGAGATCTTCACTGTTGTTGTTGGAGGCAATATCAGATCTTTGTCCACATGTAACAGAAGTGCTTCCAAAACAGTACATCAAATTCTCTTCGCCTCTAAAGCACCATCCTTTTAATGTCCTTACTAGTCCCAGTGACACAAGGATGTTACGATTTATGACATTTGTGTAGGTACATGAATGTTTCCTTTCTCCATAGGTCCGCACTCCTTGAAGAACAACTATATTGCTTATGAGAACAACATAAGGCAGATAGTGAGCGTTGCTGCGACCAGCTTTAGTCATGTGATATTTTAACACCTCCACCCAGTTGGTGGGTATGTCATTCTTGATAGCATGCAGAAGAAACACATCCTCCGTGGTCATTTCCTCTTTCATCAATCTTCCAGGAGAATCACCTATGCCAGTATATGTGTGATGAGTCGATATTTTCTTGAGTGTATTTGGTTTATTGCACTTAAATAAATCATGGAATTGTGCTTAATTGTCCGGTATTTTCCCGTTTTTCCTAATTAAGCTTAATTTGATCAAAAATTCTTATTTTAGTTAATTTGAATTTTCTAAGCTGATTAATTGCATTTTTAGTTGCAGGGAAATTAGGCATGGAGGCATGGTCATTAAAGATTCTACAAGGTATTTTAATTTTAATTACATTGTAACTTAGTATTCTGGGAAGCTTTAATTAAACTCATGCACAAGGGCCATTGTTGGCAAAATTGTGAAAGGCCCAATTTTGTAAGACACGTGGCACTAACCCTAGGGTTTCTTTTTGGGGTGGACCCCACCCATTTTGAGGTATTCTCGGTCTCTGTGGTGTAATAGCCGACACACTTCATTTTTACACAACTTTCATTTTTGCTTGGCTTGTATGAACACTCTCTTGGAGAGCTTGGTGTGTGCCTTCGGTTTTTTAGCATGGAATGAACAAAGAATGCATTTTTGCTTGGTGGAAGAGATGACTGTCACTCATCTCCCTTGGTTTCTTCTTGAATGTTGAAAGCTTAAGATTGGAGGTTGTTCTTGCATTTCCATGGTAGATCCTTTGGTTGAATAAGAGTCCTTTTGCGTTCTACTTTCCATTTGCTACCATGTTTTTGTGTTATCTTTGAGTTTCCTTTGTTGAATAAAGAAAATGTATCTCATATTGAGTTTTGGAGTGAAGAAAGCTTGAGTTGATGTATGGGTGTTTGAAGTTTGAACCATTTTCTTCTTGTGCTTTTGATTTGATGGATGGAAGCAATTTATGAGATGGAATATTGTATTTCATTGGGAGAGCTGGGTGGTCTTGCAAAGGTATCTAGGGATTGCATTTTGTTTTTAGCAAAAGTTTGAAGAAAAGTGAGTGTTGGGTTGGTTTGTAGAACTTAGAATTTGGGGTTTGTTGTTCTTGTAATTATTTGGGAATGGAAGTTTGGTTTCTTGGGTGTGTTCTCGGTTTTGAAAGGTGAAAGAAAGCTTTGGATGTTTGCTGGGGTGGAGAAATACCGATTGGCATGTAGAAAGCAGAGAGAATGGCACATTTAATTTTTACCTCTTTTGGACAAGCACATGTAGAAGCACATTTACCATAGAAGGAATCTTTCCATTTTGGTGTTGACCCCATGCTTGTATTTGGCTGAGAATTGTTATGAGGAAGAGGATGTCTTGTGTGGTTTATTCCCTTTGACTTTGCTTATGTGGCACCTTGGTAGAAGCATTCAAAGTATCTTCATTTAGTTTTTGGTTTTTGAAGCACTGTTTGCAACAATTGGAGAGTGTGACTCGGCAATTTGCTTGATGGAGAGAGAGGCATGGTTTTCTATGGTAGAATGGTAGAAGAAGCATTTTCTTGGAGAATGAAGCACATGGGACAAAAAGACAACATAATGAATTGTTTATTAAAGGAAGAAAGTCAAATTAGAAGTTGGTGTGGAAGGGACTCACGGCCAAGGAGGTTTTCTTAGGCTATTTGCACTTTTAAATTCATTTGGTAGATGCACTTGGTCACGTGAATTGCTAGGAAAAATTCATGTTGGTATATTTCTTTTGTTTTCAATTAGTTTACATAGTAGGTTGAGTTGTTTTTCATTTCTTTAATTTAGTTTTGCATTTAAATTGATTTAACTGTGTTAGATAATTGTTTGTAACAGTGTTGGGGTCTAGTATTTTATTTTGTCTTAATGTTGTCTAGTAATTTTGGTCGTGTTAATATAATTGTCATGATAGCTTAAATTAACTGAGTTGGTCATTAGCGATATTATAATGTTTCCTTTTCTAGACTATAATTGTGTTTTCCACTCTGACTTGGTTTATGTGAAATATGTATTTGCACTTGCAATTGGGTAAACGCTTAGTTGCCTAGTTGTTGTTGAGTCTTCGCTTAGTTGATGAAATTGCATGGTGTAAATTGGATTTGATGTAAACATTGCATTCGCTTAGTTCGCTTTTATGAAAACATGATTAGCCTTCGCTTAGTTGGTTAACTGTGTTGGATTAGAGGTTTGAGTCACTGCTTTATTTTGTTGATCTGTGATAGGAAGCATTGTAATTAAGTTAATGACCAACCATTTCCATTCTGTCTTCGAAACCGTTTCTTATATTTGTGTTTAATTATCTGTTTGCGTCAGTGTTTTTGATTTAATTCATCCGTATTCACCACAACATTTTCACAAAACCCCCCATTCGTGTTTGACTTAATTTCTGAACCGCAAAATTGGTCCTTGAGAGACGACCTAGGAGTCACTTCCTAGTTATAAAGCATTTTTAATTACACATAAAATTTGCGTGGGTTGCGACAGCCCATCAAATTTTGGCGCCGTTGCCGGGGACCAACGATTCAGTTTTATGTCTTGTGTTGTGTTTGTGTTTGTGTGGGTTGTGTTGTTTTGTGTTGTAAGAGTGTTGTTTTGTTTACTTGAGTTGTTTTCTATGGTTTGAAATTTTTGTGCTATCATTTCATGATTATAGGGTGTTGTGACTTAGTGCATGACTAGAGGAAATCCTGGACCCATACCACTCTTTGATCCTGAGATTGATAGGACATTTCATAGGTTAGCTAGGCATTCTAGGAATTTGTCTATAGAGTTTTTTTTTGAGTCAATTCCATTTGATACTGTGCATCCCACTGCTGAATCTGAATCCACTGCTGAGTACTTTGTGCATACTGCATCTACTGCATTCGTTGCATCTGTAACTGATTCTGATTCTGATTCTGTTATTTTTCATACTGAGAACAATATGGCACAACCTCCACCTCGTGAGAGGACATTTAGGGAGATGGCTTCACCTGATTTCGATATTGAAAGCTTGTGCATCCAATATCCTGATGAGGACGTTCCATATGTTCTCAAGACTGGACTGATCCATTTGTTGCCCAAGTTTCATGGCCTTGCAGGTGAGAGTCCGCATAAGCATCTGAAGGAATTCCATATTGTCTGTTCTACAATGTAACCGCATGATGTTCCTGAAGATCACATATTCTTGAAGGCATTCCCTCATTCATTGGAGAGTGCTGCTAAGGATTGGTTGTACTGTTTGGCGCCTAGATCCGTTACTAGCTCGGATGATCTGAAGAGGTTGTTTTTGGAGAAATTTTTCCCAGCATCTCGGACCACAGCTATCAGAAAAGACATATCTGGGATTAGACAGCTTGGTGGAGAGAGCTTATATGAGTACTGGGAGAGATTCAAGAAACTTTGTGCAAGTTGTCCTCACCATCAGATACCTTACCAACTCAATACCTTACCAACTCCTTCATCAGTATTTCTATGAAGGCCTCAACAACATGGATAGGGGTATGATTGATGCTGCAAGTGGTGGAGCACTTGGAGACACCACGCCTGCTGAGGCCAGGCAATTGATTGAGAAGATGGCCGCCATTGTGGTGAGGTTGGATAGGGGCGTACATGATGTTGATGCCCAGTCTTTATCAGCTGTTGAAAGCAAATTAGAAGGCAAGCTTGACTCTATTGTGAGGTTGGTGACACAATTGACAACCAATCAGAGACCTACAGCTCCATCTGCATCTGTTGCACGACTATGTGCTATTTGTCCTTCCAGTGACCACTATACAAATGCTTGTCCTTCTTTGCAGCACCCTGTTGCCCCTGATGTGCCTCAAGCTTATGCTACTAACATATACAATAACAGGCAGCCACAACAACAAAATCATGACTTGTCCAGCAACAGGTACAACCCAGGGTGGAGGAATCACCCCAATCTTAGATGGAACAATGTGCCACAGCATCAATAACAGGCGCCACCTTTCCAGAATGCTGGAGGTTCTAACAGATATGTGCCTCCAGCTATCCAACAAAATCAAAGGCAGCAACAATAACAACAGCAAGAGGCACCTGCCCAACCAGCTGCCCAACCTTCTACTTCTTCTGAGCCTTCATTTGAAAAGTTAGTGAAACAGATGACTATGTAGACCATGTAGTTTCAGAAAAAGACCATGCAGTTTCAGAAAGAGAACATGCAGTTTCAGCAGGAGACTAGAGCTTCCATACAGAGTCTCACTAATCAAATGGGTCAGATGGCTACTCAGCTAAACCAGGCGCAGTCTCAAAATTCTGATAAGTTACCATCCCAGACTGTGCAGAATCCGAAGAATGTGAGTGCCATAACCTTCAGATCAGGGAAGTAGATTGTTGTGCCTTCAGAGCCAACTTCTACACCTACACCCACGCCTGCCGCTTCTCATAGGAAAGAGGGTCAGTCTGGTCCACGCAGGACATTTGAGGTGGGTGGATCTTCTTCTACTGGTGGTTGTTTCTCTTCTCCAGGTGGACCTTCTCCTTCTTCCACCACTATTTGGGGTTGGAAGTTATATTTATATATAACGTCATATTTTTAATGTATGCGACGTGGAATTTATTTATTGAATTAAAAACATAACACGGTCTCACTGTTTGTTCGCGCTTCCATTTCTGCTTGAACTTTCTTCTTCACGAACGACTGCGATAAAGAAAGAAGGTTATTTTTAAGTTGTTTCAATGTCATTTGGTTCACATTTGTATGGTTGACCGATTGTTTTTCGTTTACCTTTAGGCTGTTTTTCATACGTGGTCAGCGAACTTCATCATCTTCTCCAATGACACCATTTCAAGTATGTTTTTTTTCTTTCAATATCTCTTATCCATGATATATATATTTATTTTTTGTTCTCTAGGTCAAAATAAGTTAGTTTTTATTTTTTTTTCGTAGATTCTTTTCTTTTAGACTCCTAGAGTATGGATCGAAGCTGGATTCGTGAGTGTCATATTAGTGAAGAGTATGACCGAGGGGTTTCTGAGTTCATACAATATGTTAAGGAACACGCAAAATAGTGAACGGGGCATAATTTTGCCCTTATGTTCGTTGTCTCAATCAAATACATGAAGACTTGGACAACATTCGTGATCATCTGTTCATCTATGGAATAATGCGAAATTATACAGTTTGGACTTGGCATGGGGAAGTATTATGTAAGCCAACAACTTTAAGAGGTTCAAATTATGTCGAAGAATCGATGAGTGATCGTTTAGACGAAATGGTACATGACGTTGGAGAAGAAAATTTTGGAAGAGCTCATTTATACGATAGTCTTAAGAACGATTCAGAGCAAGAGTTCTATCCAAGATGCATCAATTTTACAAGGTTATCGGCTACTTTGAAATTGTTTTGTTTGAAAGCAAGAAATGGATGGATTGATAAAAGTTTCATGGAATTGTTGGAGTTACTGAAGGACATGCTTCTAGAAAATAACACGTTACCCATACGTAATTACGACGCGAAGAAAATTCTATGTCCAATGGGTTTGGAATACCAAAAGATATATGCATGTCCTAATGACTGTGTATTGTATAGAGATCAGTATGCTTCAATGAAGGTGTGTTCAACGTGTGGTTCGTCACGATTTAACAAGAAACTTGATGGAAACAACGATGAACAGAATGAAGGTCCACCGGCTAAGGTCATGTGGTATTTACCTATAGTACCGAGGTTGAAACGATTGTTTTCTGTTAAAGAAGATGCGAAGAATCTTATGTGGCACGTTGATGTAAGAAAATGAGATAATCTTCTTCAACACCCAGCTGATTCCCCACAATGGAAGAACATTGATGCCACATTTCCCGAATTTAGTGTAGAGCCAAGAAACTTAAGACTTGCACTTGCTACTGATGGTATGAATCCTTATGGCAACTTAAGTAGCAAACATAGTTCATGGCCAGTTATTTTGATGATATACAATCTATCTCCTATGTTGTGCATGAAGAGAAAATACATGATGTTGTCGATGATGATATCGGGTCCTAAACAACCTAGAAATGACATTGATGTTTATCTAACACCCTTAATTGACGATTTAAAAATGTTGTGGGAAGAGGGCGTCGAGGTCTTCGATTCATATTCAGAAGAAAGCTTACGTTTGCGTGCAATGTTGTTTTGCACCATAAATGATTTCCCAGCCTATGGGAACTTGAGCGGTTACAGTGTTAAAGGTCATTTTGCATGTCCGACCTGTGAAGAAAATACTAGTTATCTTCAACTGAAGCATGGGTAGAAAATTGTGTACACAAGACATTGAAGATTCCTTCCTCGAAATCACCCGTACCGTAGATTGAAGAAAGCGTTTAATGGAAGTCCTAAAAATGATGTAGTGAGCAGACTACGTAATGGGGAAGAAGTATACAACCAGGTGAGGAACATTGATTTTGTCTTCGGAAAACAAAAAGAAATGACCCTTGAGAAAAACATTTGGAAAAAGCGATCAATATTCATTAATCTTCCATATTGGTGTAAACTTGATGGGCGACATTGCATAGACGTGATGCATGTTGAAAAAAATGTATGTGATAGTTTTGTTGGGACTTTACTAAATGTTAAAGGAAAAACAAAAGATGGAGTGAAAGCACGACAAGACTTGGTTGACATGAAATTAAGTCAACACATCCACGTATGAGTGAAAAGTGGACACTTAATGAACATAACAAATCATTTTTAGCTTGGTTTAAGAAAAAGATTTATGTCACTCCGAATGTTTCTGAAAATCTATTGAGACTTGCTCGTGGACCTAACACTGATGTGATCACTTTCGGCGGCTATTACATAAACAATTACTTATTCTATTCAAAGGAGGAAGACGATAAAAGTAGAGTTCAAAATAGTGGAGTTACCCTACAGGCTGAGGTTGTACACTTTTCCAGTTCCAAGAATAAGAATCAAATTACAACATCAATCAGTTATTTGGGAATAATACAAGAAATTTGGTAAATTGATTATGTCACTTTCAGAGTTCCAGTTTTCAAGTGTAAATGGGTTGATAGTAAATCTGGTGTCTTGAGAGAAGACCTCAGATTCACTTTGGTGGATCTTAACAAAATGAGTTACACGGATGAACCATTTATTATGGCTAGTCAAGCAAGACAAATATTCTACTTCACTGACCCAGTGAATCATAAATGGTTAGTGGTATTGGAAGACAGAGCCATGCAAACATCTGATGATGAAGACTCTTTAGATATACTTGAGACAAGCTCCTTCTCAATGAGAACCATTGAAAATAAGGTGGATGATGTAACCAATGAAATACATGCAACTCGATGTGCTCACAGCGAAGGCATGTGGGAGAAATAGGTAAGTATTACATTCATTCTTATCAATTCATTATGATATCAATATATTAACTTATGTTTCAAATTTTTCAAATTTGTTTAGAGTTCTTACTAGGACCAGAGGACAACAAATTGAGATTATATATCCTAAGGTTGAATTCGTTGATCTTTAACCATTAATTTTCGTAGTCAATTTTAAACCATTACATTTGACTAGGTTCTTTCTCATGTTTAGTGTAATAAGCAGAATGATTCCTGGGCATGTGGCTACTACATCATGTCATGGATGAAGACAATCATTCGAGCAGGATTCAAAGGAGATTGGACTGAGGTAGAAATTTACATTTGAAAATCTTTAAAATATCAATAAACTTTTGACGTTAAAATGAATATAATTGCAATGTTTCCTTCCGTGATTTTGCAGCAATTCAACATTACTTCTGCATTTCACAATGCAGTAATAAAGACGATAAGAGAGGCATGTGCAGGATATTTGAATAAACATTTTAAATACCTATAGTTTTAGGTTTTTCCTTTCGTGATAGTATGATTTTCTTACTTGTGCAACTTTTTAACTGTGAATACATGTATACTGTGAATAGATTATTGAGAATAGATGAATACTGAGAATAGATGAATACTGTGAATAGTGTTAACGTATTGTCAAACGTACCAAATCGTATCAAGTAATAATAAATGGTAAGTCCAAGTATCGTTTTCCCAAGAGACTCGAAAGACCTTATCGTTCGTGTGAATTAATATCGTAAGACTTGAAAATAAAAATTAAATAATTGGGTATGAGAACTAAATATAAACATGCAAAAGAGATTGATTCAATTGACGAGAAGAAAACAATGGATGAATGGAGTTGTTGAGGGTTCACAATTTCATCTTATCCGCTCTCTCTTATTTACTCCTCTTGATTTATTAGCTTGATTAACTAATTGTCATGCAACTTTCTTAGCCTATCCTTAACCCGATCCCTCGGCGAAAAGAGCCTAATACCAATTACTGGCTTGTTATCCCTAGCCTCCCCTAGCAATTAATACAGCATTATAGAGCAGAAGTGAAAAACAATTGATCGTCCTACCCCTATCCCTAGGTGGCATTGCTTAATCAAGGAATTACTCACCAGTTCATGACATTACTGTACGTCCCCGTATCTGTCAACACCCAATTTCGTCCGGGTGACTAAATAATAGGACTAGTTTTTTTTTTTTTTTTTTTGTCTTATTTTATTTTATTTTTGTTTTATTATTTTTAATTTTTGTTTTACTATTTATTATTTGATTTAATTTTTTTTAATTTTATTATTATTTTTTATTATTGGATTTAATTTCATTTTTCTATATTATTTTGATAAAGAAAAAATAAAAAAAATAAAAAAAAAAAACCAAAAAAGAAGACAAAAAAAAGGAAAGAAAAAATGAAAAATAGATTGGAATGTTAGTCTTGTCGTTTTGTGAAAAGAAGGAAAGGAAGTAAAAGGAGATATGGTTTGGCCTGGAAAAAGGACAGCAGAGGCGGTTTTTGGGGTGGTAGAGAGGTTGAAAGGCTGGTAAAGGTACGTGCTGGTTGGGGAAGAGCAAAAAGACGATTTTTGCAATACAATTGGGTGGCGGTGTGAATTGGCAGAGGGTGAACATTGTTACAGAACGCGCCGAGGCTATTCAGAAAGGGGAATCAAAATTCACAACAAAAAAAGACCACACACACCACTATCCAATCCTGCTCCATTCACGCAAGGACCCATCACTCACTCACTACCTCTTCCATATACAGAGCACACACATGGTCAGATGACCTTCATCATTTTTGTAATCATCATCCATTGATTTGAGCCCTCTCTGGGCTAATTTCCTTCATCACACGTATGAAGGAGAAGAATTCTCCCTTTACCTTTAACAGATCCATCATTTACCTTTGACCATTCTCCATGGCCTCTAACACCCACCATCTTCCTCCGAGGCCTCCATAGTGCTGGAGTGGCACATCCGTTCTTCACATACAGTGTCTTCTGCATCACCCTTCATAATACGATCACTCACAACCTCATCCATCACAGAAACGCAAAATCAATGTGAAAAAAAAAAGGAACTCATTCAAGTTTCATCCAACACTCACTTACAACAGAAAAAAAATAGAAAAAAGGAGCAATACGAAGAGCTTCGAGCTTGGAGAGATTCACGTTGAGTCACCATCACCTCTTGCATTGGTTAATGTCGTGCTCTTCATCCAAATCTCAATCTCCCGGCACGCATTAGCCAACAACATATTTCATAGACTTATCACAGCAATTCTAACCTCAACTCCAACATTCATTGCCCATTCTTACCGGATTTCAATCACTGAACCAAAATTCTCACAATCAAAATCACTGCAACACTCATCACAAAAACAGAGAATCAAAGCAAAATAGAGAAGAGCTCATTCATTCACTTCCTAATCTCCATCTCTACCACCACTGAAGATGACAACAGTAAGAAGAATAGAGATAATTCTTCCTCTCGATGCCAGTTCAAGCTTAACGAATCCACTTTCTTAGCTTCGCCCATGCTTGAGAGGAATAAGGTGTTGATCGTTTCCTCGACGCTCATTCTTAGTACGACGATTGCAGCGTTCTCATCGCCATTTCCGATTCTGGTGTAGACCCAGCGGCTGAGGGATTTCAAACCCTCTCCTTCTCACGCTCTCTCTCTGTTTCGCCACCACCGCCACTCTCCGCCCTTCGTGATAGCAAGCAACACCATCAGAAAACACACACCCAAGTTAAGAAAGGAAAACGAAGGTAGAACGACACCGACGGCGTTGGCGATACCGGCGGGCTGGTACAGAGTCGTATGGCTTGCCTGGTTCTGCTAGGTTTCACGGTGCATCTTAAAAGGGTGGAATCGATGATGAGGAAAGATAGGACAAGTGTCGTCTGTCATCAACAACAACACTGGGGGCAATCATTGCGGCTGGCATTGTCACTGGCTAGAGAGGAGCGTCCAATTTTGAGGCTCGGAACCGTGACCGGTGGAGACCCTGGTTGCAAGTGGCAGCAGCGACTGCTTTTGACGGTAGCAACAGATCTCGTCGGCGCCGGGGACAGAGTGTCTTGGGGCCTGACGTCGGGTTCGAGGGGGTCGCGCGGTGGCTGGCCGGTTGGCGGTGGCGGCTTCATTGGCGACACTTTTGGTGGCGTCACAGTGGCACACAGCGTAGAGACAAGCCTCCATGGCTTTCTTCGAAGAGAACCCTAGGCTTAGGCAGGCAGGGTCTCTGAAGCGAATGGGGAATTTTGGAGGAACCCCTATCAGTTTCTGTTAGGGTTAAATGGCCTTGGGCCTGACTATGGGTTGCATTCCCTCTGCTTGCCACCTTGCACAACTCTATTCGCACCTCCATTCCCTTTCTGGCAAACAATAAAAGAGGTCTTGGGCCTGACCAGCAACTACCAAATGCACCCCCAATTTTCATCCGCGCACCCCAACCTTTGCCTATTCGCACCTCCTTTCCATTTGGGTTGTAGCCCATTCTGCTGCTGCAAACAAAAACGAAGCTCTGGACTTGGGCTGAGCAAGTTTCTCTGTTGCACCCCTGGTTTTGTCTTCTGCACTCCCTTTTTATTGGGCTTATTGGGCTGCTCTTGCTTTTATTTTTATGTTTTTGTTTCTTTATTAGTTTTTACTGTACGTAGCCCCTAGTATGATAATGCCACCCTCATTTCTTGTGATTTATTTTTATTCGTTGGGTTTGTCTATTTAAAATTAAAAAAAATAATAAATAAAAATAACAAAAATATTTTAAAAGGTTTAAGCACACGTGCGACCATTCGCGTCAGCCTTGTGTTAAAACTTTTTCCTCCTTCTTTCAAAAATAANCACACGTGCGACCATTCGCGTCAGCCTTGTGTTAAAACTTTTTCCTCCTTCTTTCAAAAATAACAAAAATATTTTAAAAGGTTTAAGCACACGTGTGACCATTCGCGTTAGCCTTGTGTTAAAACCTTTTGCTCCTTCTTTCAAAAAAAATCAACAAAAAAAATTATTTTGAAAGGTTTAAGCACACGTGCGACCATTCTTTTTGCCTTGTGCTGAAAACCTTTTTCTTCTTCTTACAAAAACTTATTTTTAAAAGGGTTAAGCACACGTGTCACCATTTTGTCTGCTTTGTGCTAAAACCTTTTCCTTTTTTGTATAAAAATACCAAAAAAATATAAAATCTTCAAAAACTAAAAAACATTTTCACAAACAAACAATCAATCTTTCAGCCAAAACTACGTTATCCTTGATTCTCCATCCTAAGTGGAGATACGTAGGAGCAAGGCTAGTCCTTGTCAGGTTCACTTTCCAAAAATCCAAAAAAAATCAAATCTTTTTTCAAACAAATTTCTCAAACAAATTTTCCAAACGAGTTAAAGAACTACGTAACCCTGATTTCTCAGTCCAACTGAGAATACGTAGGAGCAAGGTCAATCCTTGTCGGGCACAAAAAACACAAAAAAATATTTTGTTTTCTTTAGAGTTTTATTTTTTAGGGGAAATTAAACATTTTGCAAACCACATCAAATTCGCGTATTTAGTTAAAGGTACTGCCTTAGGGCAGGCGTTATGGGGGTGCTGACACCTTCCCCACACGTAACCGACTTCCGAACCCGAAATTTGGTTTTGTAGACCTTCTTGCCTTATCTTTTATGGTTTTTTCCATAGTTTTCCAGAATAAACTATGGTGGCGACTCCAAACTCTTTTTTTAAAAAATAATTATTTCTTTTTTTTGGATTGTCGTCCCGTCGCGATTTTCCGGTTGCGACAGTATCAATAAAGACAAACAACAGTTATCGAATGAGTTAAACGATAAAAGCATTAAGCACAGATGAGAACCCAACAATTAGTAATCAAAACATATGGAAACCATATAAATAAAAAAGAGTTTCAATAGAAGAGATTATCAAAAGATTACATTGTTTCCCCCAACAACAATAGGGTTTAGTTCACCATTGACATGGTGAATCTAGATGAAAAATGGATGAAGAATGGAAAAGCAAACCCTAGATAAGATGAAAAGGAGCCTAAGCATCCAAGAGATCCTCTCCAGAGAGTGAAATTAGGTCTGGCCGCCCCCTTCTTTCAAAAGAATGCATCTAAACTCGCAATAGGGCTATTTATAGGTGAGGAGCGCAACAGAAAACAGGCCCAAGCCCAACAGACAACCGCCGGCGGAACAAGTGTGGCGCCCGGCGGTTTCCCTCAAATCGCACTACCGCCCAGCGGTAGGGGTCTACCGCTCAGCGGTTTCCCTCAAATCGCAAATCCGCCCAGCGCCAACGCCAGGTGCCTACTCCTCGCCCTAGACCGCCCGACGGTGGAATTTACCGCCGGGCGATGCGTCCACTATTCAATTCTTCTATTTTCTTCTCTTTTCTTGAGTCTACGACCTTTATCTTCAACTTCATTCTTCACTTTCTCAAAAATGCTACAAAACAATGCAAAACAAGCATAATATCGCTAAAAATAGCTTTTGACTCTCTACAGACTCATTTATTGAGTTTTGCTTGATTATAAGCTCATTTTAAGTAGTAAAGGGAGTAATTTGGTCTAAAATGACATATGAATATAACTGTTTTTCAACCTTCATCAAATAGATGAATGGAAAAGTGGGTTCTTTTAAGTTTTGATGATAGCATTAATGTCTTTTACTTTTACTATTTAATTGGAATTGATGATAGCACGGTTTAGATTAATTAATTTTTAGCATTTAGGAATTGGAAAACTGGTTTCTGTATTTCAGGTTTGCTTAAATGAGCTAAAACGAACAAAATTTAATAAAAAACACTGAAGGTAATGTCAATTTATAAATTGTCCGATGTTAATATATATCTTAACATCCATCACGGCGACGAGTGATGTTGATATAATGCAGTGGATAACGATAACAATAAAACGCTAGGCGAGGATCTTTACGGCTCAACAATATTAACATCGATTGTAAACATGTTCGACGCCGACCTTACATCAATCACTTAAAACAAACGTCAAATAGTCCTTTAAATATAAATATTTATTAAAAAATTAACGTCAAATTTTTTCTTTGACGTGAATATTACGTCATCATTCTTCAACGCCAACGTCAATGTTATGTCAGTTTCCCAACGATATGACGAAAAATCTTTCTTTAAAAATAAATATTTATTCACATATTTGGACGTCAAGTTATATTCTACAGGACGTACTTTAACGACAACGACCATAAAAGATGTTAACTTTACGTCATTTACCTTTGTGTGCGACGTAAACCAGTTCGATTAACTTCACCCGATAATATTCGACGTTAATTTACGTCACCAGTTATAACGTCGGTAGTAGTTGCGTTGTTAAAGGCCAAAAAGAAACGACGTAATAGCCTGTTTTTGCACTAGTGCTATGGTTGTGCCCTTATTTTGTTCGGTCTATTAAAGGTTTTTGCTTGTAAATGACTGAAGGGTTGTTTCGTTGTATGTCTTCGCCATGCTATGTGATGAATTTAATGAACTTTCTGTTATGCGAAACCTTATTGCTTTAATGAATAAGGTCCCTACTACTCAGAAAAACTTATTCTCGCTTTTTCACACTTTCTTGATCGGCTAGATACAACAATCAATTTTGACTTCCTACACTATGCGGAAGTTTCTGAAGTTGTTTTTGTGACTTCCCTATGAACGCTTTTGGCTAGAAATCATTTTTTACTTCTTGCGTAGAGCGGGGATTTCTGAAGTCATTTTTCTGACTTCCTCCCAAACAGCTTGAGGCAGGAGTCATTTTTCTAACTTCCTACGTTGAGCATGGATTTCTTAAGTCATTTTCTTGACTTCCCCACGAGCATTTTGATAACGGTTGAAAAACCGTTATTCTCAAACTTAATTTTGATATTAAATCACACCCTTTATGGCTTAGAATTAGCTTGAAATCATTCATTTTTCTTAAGTTAGAGAACAAGAGAGTCAAAGTTGGTTTTCTTGGTTTTATGGTTTCCCTTGATTTTGTAGGTTCTGGAATGAATTGAAAAAAAGGTTGAAGTATCAAAGAGTTGCAGTGCAGAAAAGTCAACCAGTCAACCCAAAAGATCAACCAGTCAACTAGAAAAGTCAACTCGTTGACCAGAAAAGTTGACCAGAGTGATGTTTTTCTGTTGCAGTGAGCGCTGAGTGCCAGTTTTGCTCGTTTTTCACCATTGAGAACCAGAACTGACCGTTGGGCGTCCTGCGACTCCACTGTTGAGCGGTAACGGGGTTTGAGCGCCTAAATAAATGGGCCTGGGCCAAATTTTTGTTATTTTTATGGCCTATAAATAGACCCAGTGCAATTCTCGAAGTAATCTTTTGACCATAGAGACGTCCAAAGCTGTTCTTCACTCCTTGGAGGCGGTTTTTGGATGCGGGAGCTCCGAATCACCAATTCTAGGGTTTATCTTTTCATTCTTTTCATTAACTCCATCTAGTTTCACCATGTCCATGGTGAACTAAACCCATTGTTGTTGGGGAACAATGTAATCTTTTGAAACTCTCTTATATCGAAATTCTTGTTTTATTCATATGCTTGCATGTGCTTGTATTATCAATAGTTTGAGTTTCTTATCCGATTATCATGCTTGCATCGTTTAACTCATTCAGTGTACTGATCCTTGATTATGTCGATATGGGAACGTACGGGGAAGTCTCGAACTGATAGGAATTCTCTTGGTTAAGCAATTCTACCTAGGAATAGGAGTAGGACGGCCAATTGCTTTAAACTTCTGTTTTTCATGCGTTATCGGTTACTTAGGGAGACTAGGAATAGTAAACTAGTAATTGATAATAGGCTATCTTCGCCGAGGAATCGAGTTTTGAGTAGATTAGATAGCTACATGAAATTGATAATAAAGCGAATTTAACAAGAATAGTAGATATAGGATAGTAGATAAAGATGAAATTGTAAACCCCAACAACACCATTAATTCATAGTCTTCTTTGCTAATTGATTCAACTTTGCACCTGCATGTTTAAATTCTATTTTTGCATCAACACTACCAATTTATTTTTCTTTTAAGTCTTATAAAATCAAATCACACGAATGTTTAGGCCAGTGAGTCCTTTGAGAGAACGATACTCGGTCTTACTGTTTATATTACTTGATAACGATCTGGTACACTTCCCAGGGGCTTAACAAGTTTTTGACACCGTTGCCGGGTACTCGTGGTTTAACTATACTAGTAGTGTGATTTGGATTAAATTTGACCTTATTTTATGTTTATTTTTATTTTTGTTCTAATAAATGTTTACTAGGGTTTTGTGCCTAACATTTGCAGGATGCAATATGGACAATAATTTGACTATATGGGCACTCAATTCTATCAAAATGATTTCAACTACTAGTGGGAACCTCACTCAAACTTGGATCATAGCCAGAATAGGCGAAATGTTATGCAACAACTCTCTTTACCAAAAAAAAAGTGGGAGGACAATCAACAACTATGTCATCAGGTAGCTAACTTGACGGAACAAGTCAAAAGCTTTAATGAAAAGTTCTACAAATTTTTGAAGAAGTACGATTCCAAGAGCCATGAAGTTACCTCAAGAATTTGGAGACGCAAATTGGTTAGCTATCTAAGAAGGTGGAGGTCACAGAGAAAAATCAATGTGGGGATAACATTGAAGTTAACCCTACAGAAGAATGTCAAGCCACTATCTTTGAAAGTGATAAGGTTGTCGAGGAGGAAAAGATAAAGAGAGATGTAAAGGAAGAAGAAACAGAAAAGTTGAGTGAGGGAGAGAAAGATGAGGAGAAATAAAAACAAGTGGTTAAGAAAAAAGAAAAGAGTGTGAAAATAAAATAGAAGAAATTAAGAGAAAATAAAAAGAGAAAGTTGAGAGAGAAGGAAAGTAAGAGAAAGAGGAAGAGAGGAAGAAAGAAAAGATCATATGAAAAACCCCTTCCTCATCAAAAGAAATATCATAGGAAGGAAAAGAAACTTAAGTGCTTCATGGAAATCTTCAAGAAATTGGAGATTAAAGTTCCTATGATTGAGACATGGAAATAGGTGCTTGGTGTTCTCAACTTTTTGAAGATATTCAGCAGAAAGAAGAAAAAGAAAAGAATATCAACCAAGGGGAGTATCTTTCTGTTTCTACTTTTATTTTTCTCTTTATTTTTCTATCTTTATTTAAAAAAAATTATAAAAATAAATAAATATATCTTTTTCTGTTTTTTGTTTTTCTTTTTTTATTTAAAAAATTCAAAAAAAATTCAAAAAAAAAAACGAAAGCTAAAATAAAATAATATCTTTTACTGTTTTTATTTTCTGGGCTAATTTTGTGCTCTAGTGTAGTGTTCTTTAGTGTGTGCAAGATATAAATTTGTATTAGGAGCACAAGATCATCAGGAGGCAGTAAAAAAGGAGAATTGGTTCACAAAAACCATGATGTGAAAAGTGACAAACCCAAACCTGGCACACCAAGTGAAATTCAAGAATAGGTTATGGGTTGTCAAGACTATCAAAGCAAATAGAGCTCTTAAAGTTGGTGACAAGGAAATTTCTGATATGTTGTTGGTGTCATGAAGGAAGGAAGAACACCAACATAAAAAAATTTCAACACCTACTGATTGGTGTTTGGGCTTTATTGGGTCAAGCTAATGACATTAAAAAAGCACTTCCTAGGAGGCAACCGAGTTTCTAACCCAGTTTCTGAATTTTTTTTCTTTTATTTGATTTGATTTTATTTTATTTTATTTTTTTAGGTTAAATGTTGCTTCTAAGAGCAGTGATGATAGCATCTACTGATGGATGCTTCTACAACATCTACTTATGGATATTGCTATGAAAGAGGGTGTAATTAGACATCTACTAAGGGATGTCACTGTCAGCATTCACTGATGAATGCTACTGGGATAGCATCTACTAAGGGATGCTAGAAGATTGAGTATCTACTAAAGGATACCAGGAAGGTACACCTACTGATGGGTGATGGTAAGTTTTGCACCTACTGATGGGTTTTAGAAAGATTTTGGGTTAGGCTCGTGACATCAAACAAGCGCTACCTGGGAGGTAACCCAGCTTTCTAAACTTACTTTTTTTGAAATTATGTTATATTTGCTTCTGTTTTTAGAATATGGCGTGATACAACGGGTTAATGATTATTTGATGAGTGTGCTTGATGATGCTTTTATATTGATTGATGTTGAGATGATATATGAGATGCTATATACAGGTCGTTGTTCACAATATGTATGAACAGATGCATGATGTCATGATTGTGATTGTGATACTGGGCAAGATGTGTATTTATGTATTGGAACTTGAAATTAACATATGTGAGGTTTTGAACTCCAGAGTTATTATTGAATGATTTGCTATTACTTTGAAAGCATGAATGACTTTGCCCAGGTTTCTATGAGAAAATCACTTGCTTGCAAGTGTCATATGATCAAGGCCATTTTTTATTAGCCCTTTCTTAGCCAATGCAAAAAGTTTCGTCCCAATTAAAAAGAGCACAATGTGTTCTACCCTTTTTGAACCTAAGCCTTAAACAATATGAGAAAACCCTTTTGCAAATCCTTTACCCTAAACCCTAAACCCTAAACCTTTGAGCACCAGAATTGACCGTTGGGCGTCCTGCGACATCACCGCTAAGCGGTAATAGGCGCGGAGCGCCTAAATGAATGGGCCTGGGCCGAATTCCTGTTATTTTTATGGCCTATAAATAGACCTAGTGCGATTCTCAAAGTAATCTTTTGGAAATCAGAGATGTCCAAAGCTCTTATTCACTCCTTGGAGGTGGTTTTTGGATGCGGGAGGTCCGAATCACCAATTCTAGGGTTTATCATTTCATTCTTTTCATTAATTTCATCTAGTTTCACCACGCCCATGGTGAACTAAACCCATTGTTGTTGGGGAACAATGTAATCTTTTGAAACTCTCTTATATCGAAATTCTTGTTTTATTCATATGCTTGCATATGTTTGTATTATCATTTGGTGTATTGATCCTTGATTTTGTCGATATGGGAACGTACGGGGAAGTCTCGAACTGCTGGGGATTCTCTTGGTTAAGCAATACTACCTAGGAATAGGAGTAGGACAACCAATTTCTTTAAACTTTTGTTTTTCATGCGTTATTGGTTACTTAGGGAGACTAGGAATAGTAAACTAGTTATTTATAATAGGCTCTCTTCGTCGAGGAATCGGGTTTTGAGTAGATTAGATAGGTGCATTACATTGATAATAAAGCAATTTAACAAGAATAGTAGATATAGGAGAGCGGATAAAGATGAAATTGTAAACCCCCACCAACACCATTAATTCATAGTCTTCTTTGCCAATTGATTCAACTTTGCATCTGCGTGTTTAAATTCTATTTTTGCATCAACACTACCAATTTATTTTTCTTTTAAGTCTTATAAAATCAAATCACATGAACGTTTAGGCCAGTGAGTCCTTTGGGAGAACGACACTCGGTCTTACAATTTATATTACTTGATAACAATCTTGTACACTTGCCAGGGGCTTAACACGTTTTGAGGCAGTAGTCATTTTTCTGACTTCCTGCATTGAGGGGGATTTCTGAAGTCATTTTTTTTACTTCCCCCCGAGCGACTTGAGTCAAGAGTTGTTTTTTTGACTTCTTGCGTTGAGTGGGAATTTCTGAAGTCATTTTTCTAACTTCCCCCAGAGCGTCTTGAGGCAGGAGTCATTTTTCTGACTTCCTACGTTGAGCAGGGATTTCTGAAGTCACTTTTCTGACTTTCTATGTTGAGTGGGGGTTTCTCAAGTCATTTTTCTGACTTCTCCCCGAGCGTTTTGAGGCAGGAGTCAGTGGACCTAACACTGATGTGATCACTTTCGACGACTATTACATAAACAACTACTTGTTCTATTCAAAGGAGGAAGAAGATAAAAGTAGAGTTCAAAATAGTGGAGTTACCCTACAAGTTGAGGCTGTACACTTTTCCACTTCCAAGGATAAGAATCCAATTATAGCATCAATCAGTTATTTTGGAATAATACAAGAAATTTGGGAAATTGATTATGTCATTTTTAGAGTTCCAGTTCGCAAGGGTAAATGGGTTGGTAGTAAATTTGGTGTCGTGACAGAAGACCTCAGATTCACTTTGGTGGATCTTAATAAAATGAGTTACACGGATGAACCATTTATTATGACTATTCAAGCAAGACAAATATTCTATATCACTAACCCAATGAATCATAAATGGTCAGTGCTATTGGAAGGAAGAGCCATGCACACAACTGATGATGAAGACTCTCTAGATATACTTGAGACAAGCTCCTTCTCATCGAGAACCATTGAAAATAAGGTTGATGATGTACCTGATGAAATACATTCAACTCGATGTGATCACAACGAAGGCATGTGGGAGAAATAGGTAAGTATTACATTCATTCTTATCAATTCATTATGACATTAATATATTAACTTATGTTTCTAATGTTTCAAATGTTTCAAATTTGATTTTGCAGAAATTCAACACAACCTCTGCATTATCCAATGAAGTAATAAAGACGATAAGAGAGGAATGGGCAGGATATTTGAATTAACATTTTACATAGCTATAGTTTTAGGTGTTTCCTTTCATGATAGTAGCATTTGCTTACTTCTGCAACTTTTTAACTATGAATACATGTATATTGTGAATAGATTATTGAGAATAGATGAATACTGTGAATAGATGAATATTGTGAATAAATGAATGCAAAAGTTGGTTCTTTTAAGTTTTGATGATAGCATTAGCGTCTTTTACTTTTACTATTTAATTGCAATTGATGAATTGATGATAGCATGGTTTAAATTAATTAATTCTATGCATTTCAGAATTGGAAAACTGGTTTCTGTATTTCAGGTTATGTTAATATATGTATCTTAACGTCCATCAAGGCGATGAGTGACGTTAATATAATGCAGTGGATAACGATGATAATAAAATGTTGGGTGAGGGACTCTACGTCTCAGCGACAGTAACGTCGATTGTAAACGTGTTTGACGTCAACATTACATCATTCACCTTATAATTGATGTCAAATATTCCTTAATTATAAATATTTATCCAAAAATTGAGGTCATATTTCCACTTCCACGTGAATATTACGTCAAATATCCTCCGCGCCGCCGTCAAGATTACGTCAGTTCCCCCGATCATTTGACGAAAAATCTTTCTTTCAAAATAAATATTTATTCAAATATTGAACGTCAAACTCTATTTTGAACGACGTACCTTACGTTGATCTACTTAATAAACGTTAACTTTACGTCAATTGCCTCTGTATTCGACCTAAACGTGTTCGATTAATGTCACCCAATATTATTCGACGTAAATTTACGTCACTGGTTATAACGTTGCTGGCAAATGCATTGTTAAAGGCCAAAAATAAATGATGAAATAGGCTGTTTTTGTACCAGTGGAGTCACCCTTTAATCTGACCTATGGGACTGATGCAATGTTGCCAGTTGTGGTTGGAGAGCTGACCGTAAGAAGGCAGTTGGAAGATATGACCTTAAATGATGAACAACTAAGGACCAACATAGATGTGCTCCAAGAGAGAAGGGATATGGTGGTCGTGCGGGAGGAGGCTCAAAAAAGGCTAGTGGCACGAAGATATAACACCAAAGTTCAGCCAAGACAATTTGCCGAAGGTGACTTAGTGTGGCACAAGGCAGCCGACGCTCGGAGAAAGACGTCGCATGGAAAGTTAGTAGCCAACTGGGAAGGACCGTTTAGAATCCGAGAAAGCTTAAACAATGGCGCGTATCGATGGGAACATCCGACCAGGAAAGTTATACCCAATATGTGGAACGCTTCTCATTTGAAATTCTATTTTAGTTAAGCGTTTATTGTAATTTCAAGCTTAGAGAATAAATAATATCAGACGTTCCCGTCACTCTTCGTTGTTTGTTGCAAAGTGGTTACAGGAATACATGCTTCAAGCCGCTTAGGGGTAAGTTAAAAAAATGACTTCAGAAATCCCCGCTCAACGCAAGAAATTAGAAAAATGACTCCTTCCTCAAGTCGTTCGGGGAGAAGTCAGAAAAATGACTTCAGAAATCCCAGCTCAACATAGGAAGTCAGGAAAATTACTCCTGCCTCAAGCTGCTCGAGGGGAAGTCAGAAAAATGACTTCAGAAATCCCTTCTCAACATAGGAAG
>NC_028355.1:11922641-11926624 GCF_000741045.1 Vigna radiata var. radiata
TCCTGCCTCAAGACACTCGGGGGGAAGTCAGAAAAATGACTTCAGAAATCCTTGGTCAACGCAGGAAGTCAGAAAAATGACTCCTGCCTCAAGACGCTTGGGGGGAAGTCAGAAAAATGACTTCAAAAAAGCCCGCTCAGCAAAAGAAGTCAGAAAAATGACTCCTGCCTCATGTTGCTCGGGGGGAAGTCAGAAAAATGACTTCAGAAATCCCCGCTCAACACACGAAGTCTTGTTATGTTCATTAAGTGTCCACTTTTCACTCATAGGTGGATGCGCTGACTTAATTTCATCAATGTGCCGTGAAATGTAAGGAATAACATCTTTTGTGTTGTTTAAAATGTACAAATGAGCTTGATTAACTTCTTTTCAACTAACACTTTCAATCCTTACTCCTCGAACTCCCTTTCCTTCATGTCTGTGTTCATGTACTGTTTTCTTTGGAAGCCCTATTGGTTCAGAACTTGGCATATAACTTGAGCAGAATTCAATGGCTTCCTTTGTGATGTACCACTCCATAATTGAAGCCTCCAGTCTCAATTGATTCTTAATATATCCCTTAAAGATCTTCATGTATCTTTCAACCGGGTACATCCACCTCAAGAAAATTGTCCCATGTGAATGGACAATCAAATGAACCATGATGTCAAAAAATGAGGGTAGGAAATACATTTTCAATTGGCATAAAATTCTGATCGCCTCATTTTGTAAATCCTCTAACTATCGAGGATCAACAACTTTCTTGCAAATGCCATTGAAAAGCAAACTCAAACGTGTGAGAATACCTCTAACAGAGACATGTAATATGGCTAGAATAGCTATTAGTAAAAGTTGTTGCATTAAGACATGACAATCGTGAGACTTTAAAGCAACTAACTTTAAATCCTTTAGAGAAACAAGGCTACTAATATTCGATGAATAACCTTGTGGAACCTTCAAACCATGTAAACATTGACAAAAAAATTGTTTTTCTTTTTTTGGTGCAAAACAACATTGCACGCTCAAGTTCCCATAGGCTGGGAAATCATTTATGGTGCAAAACAACATTGCACGCAAACGAAAGTTTTCTTCTGAATATGAATCAAAGACCTCGACGCCCTCTTCCCACAACAATTTTAAATCGTCAATTAAGGGTTTTATATAAACATCAATGTAATTTCCAGGTTTTCTAGGACCAGATATCGTCATTGACAATATCATGTATTTTCTCCTCATGCACAACATAAGAGATAGATTGTATATCATCAAAATAACTGGCCATGAACTATGTTTGCTACTTAAGTTGCCATAAGGATTCATACCATCGATAGCAAGTGCAAGTCTTAAGTTTCTTAGCTCTGGACTAAATTCGGGAAATGTGGCATCAATGTTCTTCCATTATGCGGAATTAGCTCGGTGTCGAAGAAGATTATCACATTTTCTTCCATCGACATGCCACCTAAGATTCTTCGCATCTTCTTTAACAGAAAACAATCATTTCAACCTCCGTACTATAGTAAATACCACACGACCTTAGCCGATGGACCTTCATTCTGTTCATCGTTATTTTCATCAAGTTTCTTCATAAATCGTGACGAACCACACGTCGGACACACCTTGATCGAAGCATAACGATCTCTATACAATACACAGTCATTGGGACATGCGTGTATCTTTTAGTATTCCAAACCCATTGGACATAGAATTTTCTTCGCGTTGTAATTACGTATAAGTAATGTGTTATTTTCTAGAAGCATCTCCTTGATAAAGGTTCAAAAACAGTTATTTTCATACTTAATATTGATATCAAATGCACCCTTTTTAACTTAGAAACTTGCTTGTTTATCTTTAGTTTTGTGAATAAAAGAGTTGAGGACATGTTTTATGATTTTATCGTTAAATTCCCTTCATATTGTAGGTTTTTGGAATGATTTCAAACAATGGTTGAATTATCAAATGGTTGGAGTGCAGAAAAGTCAAACAAAATGCAGAAAAGTCAACAAGTCAACCAGAAAAGTCAACTAGTCAACCAGTTGACCATAATGCTGAAAAGTTACCAGAGTGCAGTTGACCAGCGCCGGGCGGTGAAATTGAGCGTCGGGCGGTGCTGCGACTTGAGGGAAACCGCCCGACGGTGAAATTAGGCGTCGAGCGGTTGTCAGATGGGCCTGGATCTGTTTTATGTTATTTTTTATGATCTATTTAGGCTTGGGCTTATTTTATGTCATTTTTATGCCCTATTTAAAGGCCAGAACGTCTTAGGGTTTGTATCTTTTGATGGCTTAGGCACAGAAACACACTTTTCACCCCTTTATGGCTAGATTTGGATATGGTGACANCTCTCCTTTTCTCCTTTTTAGGGTTTCTATCTCCTTCATTACATTATTCACCTAGTTTCTCCATGACGATGGGGAACTAATCTTATTTGTTGCTGGGGAAAGATGTAACCTCTAAACCCTCTTTTATTGAAACTCTTGTTTATTTATATGATTTTCATATGCTTTGATTATCAATTGTTGGGTTCTCATCTGTGCTTCATGCTTTTATCGTTTCACTCATTCGAGAACCGTTGTTTGTCTTTATTGATACGGGGACGTACAGTAATGTCATGAACTGGTGAGTAATTCCTTGATTAAGCAATACCACCTAGGGATAGGGGTAGGANGATCAATTGTTTTTCANTTCTGCTCTATAATGCNTTATTAATTGCTAGGGGAAGCTAGGGATAGCAAGCCAGTAATTAGTAATAGGCTATTTTCACCGAGGGATCGGGTTAAGGGTAGGCCAAGAAAGTTGCATAACAATTAGTTAATCAAGCAAATAAACCAAGGCGAGTAATTAAGAGAGAGTGGTTGGGTGAAATCTGAATCCTAGCAACATATCCATTTCATATTATCACCATCCTCCATCCACTTTTGTGTTTAACCTCAATTGATCAAATTGCATTCATGTTTATTTTTCCGTACTTTAAATTCAAAAATCCCAAAATATTATTTTTATAGTCTTGATTGGTTAAGCAAAAGCACAACAGTTTAGTGTCGTGAGTCTCTTGGGAAAATGATACTTGGACTTACCATTTATTATTACTTAATACGATTTGGTACGCTTGCCAATTTGTTAACAAGTTTTTGGCGTCGTTGTCGGGGACTCATGGTAGAACTATTCTAGGTGTGTGATTCTTAATTGATTAGACTTTCTATCTTTCTACCCCTTTCTTTCTATCCTTTTATCTTTCTGTTTTTATTTTTTTTGTTTGTTCCAAAAAAAAAACGAAAAAAAAAAGAAAAAAAAAAAAAATATATATATATATATATATATTATTGTTTTTGTTTTTTTCTGGCTAATTCTGTGTTCTAGTGCAGTGTTCTTTAGTGTATGCAGGATAAAATTTTTGGTACTAGGAGCACAAGATCATCAGAAGGCAGATAAGAAAGGAGAATTGGTTCCCCAACACCTTGATGTGAAAAGTGACAAACCCAAACCTGGCATAGCAGTGAAATACAAGAATAGGTTATGGGTTGTCAAGACTATCAAAGCAAATAGAGTTATGAAGATGGAGGATCCTTAGAGTTGGTGACAAGAAAAGTCTCAAGATGTTGTTGGTTTCATGGGGGAAGAAAGAAAGCCAACAGAAAATATCAACACCTACTGATGAGTGTTTGGGCTTTACCGGGTCAAGCTAATGACGTTAAAAGAGCGCTTGCTGGGAGGCAACCCAGTTTCTGAATTTTTTATCTTTAATTTCGTTTTGATTTTATTTGATTTTATTTTATTTTATTTGATTTGATTTTATTTTATTTTATTTTATTTTATTTGATTTGATTTATTTATTTATTTTTTTGGGTTATGCGTTGCTTCTGATGGCAGTAATGATAGCATCTACTGAGGGATGCTAGAAGAATTAGGTATCTACTGATGGATACATGAAGGTACACCTACTGATGGGTGACGGTAAGTTTTGCACCTACTGATGGGTGCTAGAAAGGTTTGGGTCAGGCTCGTGA
>NC_028355.1:11934074-11936885 GCF_000741045.1 Vigna radiata var. radiata
CCATCCTCCATCCACTTTTGTGTTTAACCTCAATTGATCAAATTGCATTCATGTTTATTTTTCCGTACTTTAAATTCAAAAATCCCAAAATATTAGTTTTATAGTCTTGATTGGTTAAGCAAAAGCAGAACAGTTTAGTGCCGTGAGTCTCTTGGGAAAACGATACTTGGACTTACCATTTATTATTACTTGATAGGATTTGGTACGCTTGCCAATTTGTTAACACTCCTTCAGTAACTCCAAAAATTCCATGAAACATTTATCAGTCCATCTGTTTCTTGCTTTCAAACAAAACAATTTCAAAGTAGCCGATAACCTTGTAAAATTGATTCATCCTGGATACAACTCTTGCTTTGAATTGTTCTTAAGATTATTGTATAAATGAGCTCTTCCAAAATTTGCTTCGCCAACGTCACGTACCATTTCGTCTAAATGATCACTCGTCCATTCTTCGACATAATCCGAACCTCTTAAAGTTGTTGGCTTATATAATACTTTCCCATGCCAAGTCCAAACTGTATAACTTCTCATTATTCCATGGATGAAAAAATGATCATGGATGTTGACCAAGTCATGATGTACTTGATTGATGCAACAAACACAAGGGCAAAAATATGCCTTGTTCACTAGTTTTGCGTGTTCTTTAACATATAGTATGAACTCAGAAACCCTTCGATCATACTCTTCAATAATACAACGCTGATGAATCCAGCTTTGATCCATACTCTAGTACTCTAAAAGGAAAGAATCTAAAGAAAAAAATAAAAACTAACTTACGTAGACGTAGAGAACCAAAAATAAATATCTATCATAGGTAAGAGATATTAAAAGAAAAAAAAAACATACTTGAAATGGTGTCACTGGAGAAGATGAAGTTCGCTGACCACGTACGAAAAACAGCCTAAAGATAAACGAAAGCAATCGGTCAACCTTAGAAATGTGAACGAAATGACATTACAAAGACAGAAAGTACTTAAAAATAACCTTCTTTCTTTATCACAGTTGTCCGCGAAGAAGAAAGTTCAAGTAGAAATGAAAGCGTGAACAAACAACGAGACTGTCTTAAGTTTTTAATTCAATAAATATATTCCATGTCGAATATAATAAAAATATGATCTTATACTTAAATATAACGTCGAACACCAAATTATATGACAGCTTCTCTTACAACATTAGCACCAATAGAACGTCGAATATGAGGAAATTTGACATATGAGGAAATTCGACGTTTTCTCTTAATTAGCTGCCAATATCACAAAGTACGTACTTTTGGATCTCTTTTCTTTTCACCCCTCCCATAGAACGTCCAAGGCTGCGGGGCTGGGACGTGAAGGGAACTGAAGTGGTTGGGAGCATTAATTATGTGCTTAATAGAACGTCAAATTCGATGCGGCTTGGACGTTTTTTTCATCCGCCAATTTCAAAATTTGGCGCTCTTATGATTCTCGTTTCTTTAAAATAATACATGAAATCTTTTCTTTTTACTTCTTCCTTAATCGATTCAAGTTAGTAGTGTACTGAAATTTGCACTTTTAAACCAGTGATAAGTTTTTAAAGGGTCGACGATGATAAAAAAAAAAAAAAAAAAAAACTTAGAGCTTTTATTTTGTCACAATCAAATAAATTACTTTAAAAAATTTAATAGTTATAATAAGTAATTAGTATAAATGATTAAGCTTTAAAAAATACTATGATTAAGTTTTCATCAGAAGCAATTATTATGAGTATCCAAAGAGATTTTATTAGTATCCAAAGAGATCTTTGAGATTTTTTACTTTAATATTGAATGATGTTTGAACATCATATTGGATGGGAATTGACGTTCATACAAGTTACTGACCATAATTACACGATCTAATGTCCGTCATCGGTTCATATATAAATATAGATTGCATTTCACTTAATGCCTTGCTTCTTGTTGATGGTTGTCGCGACCCATACAAATTTAATTGCATATTAGAAATGCAGTATAGCTAGGAATGACTCCTAGGTCGTCTCTCAAGGACCAATTTTGCGGTTCAGGAATTAAGTCAAACACGAAGCAGGGGGGGTTTGTGAAAAGTTTGTGATGAATACGGAGGAATAAAATTAAAACATTGATGCAAACAGAAATGCAAACACGGATCTAAGAAAACGGTTTCAAACATAGGATGAAAAACAGTCGGTCATTAACTTAATTACAATGTTTCCAATCACAGATCAACAAAATAAAGTTGTGACTCAAACCTTTAATCCAACAAAGTTAACCAACTAAGCGAAGGTTAACCCTGTTTTCATAAAAGCGAACTAAGCGGACGCAATGTTAATACCAAATCTAAATTACACCATTCAGTCACATCAACTAAGCGAAGATGTAACACCAACTGGGCAACTAAGCGTATACCCAATTGCAAGTGCAAAAATAGAATTCACATTAACCAAGTCAGAGTGCACAGACAATCACAGTCCAGGTATCTCAAGTAAACAGTGCAATATCATCAATGACCAATCAAACTAATTTAAGCTACCATGGAGATTAAATTAACACAACTAGAAACCTTAGACAACATTTAAATAAATTAAAATACTAGACACCAACACTATTACAAACAAATTATCTAACACAGTTAAATAATTAAATGCAACACTAACTCAAACACATGAAGACAACTCAACCTAGTAATTAAACTAAGTGAAAACAAGAGAAATTAACAAGCCTATTTTACTTCTAGTAAATTAATTGACCCAATATGCAATTAACAAATAAATTAAAATTCCAAATGGCCTAAGGAAACCTCTTGGCCGTGAGTCATGTTTCAACAAGTCAAACTT